>NC_061122.1:440487-451755 GCF_002878395.1 Capsicum annuum | reverse complement strand
AAATATAGTCAATCAGACCAGTTCTTCATAATTAGAACTATCAGAAAACAACCATTCCTTTATCAGTAATATCATAACAATCTCTCAACACTTAGTAGTTCAGTATCATCAGACTCAATTATCAGTATCAATAAACTCTAATGTCAGTAAATCAGTACTCAAAGTCTAGTACTCTTTAGTCAGTAGTATCACAAAATCAGTTATAGTTACGGGTGCATGTATGTATTCTCACATTCATATTAGCCAGTTAGATAGTATTGTTCATGCATATGAACCACATGCATTAGCCTACGTCACATGCATACTCAGTTCATTCCATCGTACTGACTCATTCATGCTATGGTGTTTTACTTTACGCCATACGTTCAGAAGTATGAGCTTCAGAGCATTAGTAGCATCCCAAATTTCAGCAGCCAGAGTTAGCAATGAGTCATTATCCTTCGAGGACGATTATGTTATTATTATTTATTGTTTCAGTTCAGTACCAGTAGATAGAGTTAGTTGGAGACATGTTTCTTCAACTGCTTATTCAGTTTAGTTTAAAGGCTTTCAGACTACACTATATCAGACAATTATTTTAGATTTGTTTTAGTATTGTTATACTCTTTTTAGATATTATTTTATTAGTTGTTTATTTAGATTTGAACCTTATGGCCTTACAGTATTATTTTTCTGCATATTTTATAGTATGGTTAGTCAGTGCATAAGTACATATATGTCATAGGTTAGCTTATGGTCCTTTGGGGTCATGGGCACTGTGTTGCATTATAATTCAGAAAATCGAGGCGTTAGAAACTTGGTATCAAAGCCATAGGTTCAATAGTATCCAAGGAAGTCGCAAAGCCGCATCTAGTAGAGTCTTATGCATGGGTGTATTGTGCACCACACTTATGTGCAGGAGGCTATGAGATATTTTAGGAACAGTTTTTCTTCTTTCATATCTCAGATCGTGGTATAGAAAAGTTCTGTAAGAAACTCATGTAGATTTTCATCATGTTCCACGTATTTCAACTCCACCTTACTTCAAAGTAATAGAAACAGTAAAGCTCAAGGTCCTAAAGATAGGGCTTTCTTAGACAGTCCCTATAGACAGTTATGGGATTGGCCACAGACTCAGAAATACCCTATCAGTCCCCATCGTATAACTATCAAAACTCAGTTACCATCTCATATATTATTTTAATAATCAATATTTGGTCCTAGAATTTAGTATTTTAGTATCAGTCTAAACTTCAGTTACAGCGATAGTTCATAAATCAATATTTAGTAAAAGACTCAGATAGTCCTACAGAACTAGCTTCAATTACCAATTACTTAGCCTCATAATTCAATACTTCTATACCAGCTACAGTCTTAGTTATAATGTCATCTTCAGGTTAGTAACCAGATCAGAAACTCAGTTCAATTTCAGGTTTGCTTGACTATAGCATATGATTTTCAGCTACTCAGTTATCATTGTTTCAGTACTCAAGTTTATAGACTATTTCAGAACCATGTAGCACGTTTGATCTCACATTCACAAATAATATATAATTCAGGAATCCATGCTCAGTCACCTCATGTTACTCAATTGTCATTACTTCCTATGTATAATACTCTATAAATTTAGTCCAGCTATTCAGGCCAAGTCTAGTTCAACCTTACAGGCCCAGTATTCAGCTACTAGCTATTCAACTAATCAGATAAGTTAGTGTATTTTCTCCCTTGTGCTCAGCACCCATATGAATATTTTCAGTAGTCCCAGATACAGTGCATGAGGCTTAGTCAATTCATTTTAAATGATGTTCATAGGCCTTAACTCACCTTACCGAATCCTAATCAGGAAGTGATTTTCATAGTCAGCTATCTTATATAGACAAGTTTGTACAGTTTAGTTTTCCTATCTCTCCATCTTTTTGCACTAGCCGAAATCTCATGAAAAAATGTAACTATTCTCAGATAAACTAGCCAGGTAGATGCAAGATCATCTCAATTCTTGTAATATGCCTCAGTTTTAGAACCCAGATAATCATTCATGATTCAGTTCCTAGGTGCCTAGTGCATCTCCTCAGTTTTTCTCAATATTTTGGCAAAGTCTGTCCAGCCTTCTTCAAGGGACATAGTGTCCCAATTAGGAGTTATGCTCTAATTCCCCGAACCTTAATGACATAAACATGCTGCTCTCCTTCTCTTAGTGATTCTAGTTTGGAGGAAGGGTTACTCATAAGTTGACCCTCTAGCTCTAAAATCTCAGTCGTAAGCCATATACTCAATGGCTCAGTTTAGTTCACGATACTCTATCCATGTCACATGTTATAGACTCAGTTCCGATCATGATATTTAGTTCATGTATCACGATCCAGACTCAGTTCTCATGTTTCTGCTTAGGCATAATTGGTAATAAATCTCAGGCTCATCAGCATGTTCAGTTCAAGGTAACAGTGTTTCTTGAAATTATTTAGTTTCATGTTCATATTTTAGTACAAAACTTGGTATTCAAATTCATGCTCACATTCCCATTACAAGTTTGGTACTAATACCATTGCCTATTCAGTCATGCATTCATGTATCAGATCATTTTTATAATCATGCATCAGATATGCATTCTCATTTTGAAAAATTCAGTTTATCAGAACACTCAGTCATGTATTTATGAATTAGTTACTCATGTATCAGATATGTATGTATAGTATGATATAAATTCAGCTTATCAGTTATATCAGTCATCAAATTATGTTTCAACCATTCATTTTTACTTCATGTTCAGCTTATTATTTCCCCTCTCAGTCAGTTTCATTTGAGGACAAATATTCCCAAGAGGGTGATATTGTAAGACCCATAAAATTCTAAGTCTAACTCAGCTCCTTAAGGATTGATAAGAAGAAAATCCAACACTTAGAAGATTTTTTACTAAGTGTTCAACACTTAGTCATATTTCATTCCTCCAAACTTCGAGGCATTATTTGGTGACCTTCCCAACCTCTATTTTTGAAATTTCAAATTGTGTTGCGATGGAGGAAGTCCCTAGTACATATTGGTCATATTTTGGGTGAATTTTGGGCATATTTCAGTGGTTGAACTCACTGGTTTGAAATGCTCCAGCATTTTGAGCGTATTTCAGGCTAACATTTCAGAGTCAATTTCAAACGATCATACTTTTCTGTATATATAATGAACTGGGAGGACTGCTATATATAAAATGAAAGTGCTTTGAGTCTTCTTTCCAATGCTATTGATTTCATCCAAATTCAACATCGTAGTAAAAAAGTTATGATCAATTTACTTCAGCCTGTCAGATAGTCTACAGAGCGACAGCTATGTCTTTCTCTCTTTTCTTAAGGGCATTTTGGTCATCTTCCACCATTATATATATTTCATAAACACAGAATTAACCCCATTTTCAACCAAAATACACTCTTTTCTTCCATTTACTCTCAAGAAAAAGAAGATGGTTTTCAATTGGGGATTTAATTTCAAGAAATTCTCTTCGTCAATGTTCGTAGAATCAAGTATTAAGGTATGCATAGTGTACATCCATGTATTCCTTTCATCCATGCATCTCAAGAATCAATTTTTAAGTTATGTAGCATGAGTATTTTATTGTGGGGTGTTTATAATCATGTTGTTGATGTTAAATTGAGTTTCGATTCCACGAGTTATCTCAAGAATCATGAAAACTAATTTATTTGTGGTATTATTCATATGAACTTTATGTTGAGTTCTTTAGATTTGCAAGTTGGATGTTATACCCATAATATTGATATATGTTAATTGATGAATGAAATATTTATGTTTCCCATGTGTGTTGAATTATGACCATCATATATTAAAAGCCTTGATATGTGAATTGGTGGCTATGGTAATGAATTGGGAGCATGTTATATATGCCTAAGTATAAAACCATGCCTTTCATGTGTTTGTGAAAATGTTCAAGTGAATGAATTGTGCCTTGTGATCCATTGATGATCTAAATAATGAATTCAGGTTAATACTACAAGATCTAAATGATTTCCATGTTTAAGCTATGACTTGCTAGTGTTTGACAAATGGTTCATGAAAGTTAAGTAATGAAACTACATTATATTAGCATGTATACAAGTTCATGTCATGCAAGTGAAATTAAAATTATTAAATTATGATATGTTAGGATACATTCCTATTCATGTACAAGATTATGATTATTAAGTGCTTTCATGAACTACTTTTCACTGCTTGAACCATGTGTCAGCCACATCCTACAACTGATATAAAGCTAGCTCATCACTCTTACTAGAAGTTACCCCTATAATACCTGCAACCTTTAGCACCTAATCTAGGAATTCCTGAGGATACTCATCTGTCTTAGACCCAGTAAAAGATGGAGGATTCATTCGAGTAAAGTACCAAATCCTAGCTACTGTAGTGTTAACCACAGGATTGGCTGGAATAGCGGTTGGCCGTTAATTCTGACCAACAACTGAAGTAGAAAGAGTAGTAAATATAGCTCTAAACTCTATATGAGAGGTGTGTTCTTTCAAGGGATCTAGTTGGGTAGGTTGAGGGGCTGACTGATTCCCATTTTTCCTTTTGGGAGGCATGTTCTATAAATGAAAGGTAGAAATAGATCAGACTGAGAATTAAATTTTAGATCATGCTCACTTGCACGACATGAATAATGAAAGAAGGGAAACTATTCCTAAAACATTTCATAGCCTCATGTCCATAAGTGTGGCTCACAACACACCTATGTACAAGACTCTACTAGATGCGACTTTTAGACTTCCTAGGACACTATTGAACCTTACGCTCTAATACCAATTTTGTAACACCCTAGATTCTGAACCCCAAATGCTACACAGTGCTAATGATCTTGAAAGACCACTAGCTAACCCATGATTGGTACCTTTCATGACACTCATAATAGAAATACTGTAATAATATATAACTAAGATAAATGCAGAAATATGGAAAACATAAACCATAAGGTTCACAACTGAAATAATATTGAATAAGGTATATCAATACCAAAAACTAAGATAACTGTATGAAAGCACTATTCTCGAAAAATCCTCAGTCATAATTTTGTTTGTTTCAGCCATGAACACGTCCTGGTTTCATGGGAGCATAGAGAATAGTCCTTTACAAACATTCTCCTTGAAGCGGCTTCCACTTTACCCTCACATGGGTGATTTCTAAACGTTCAATCTGATATATTAAATTATTTGTTCAAATCCGTCAAATTTAGATAATCATTAAAAAGCTTCACACCATAAGCCTTATACTTGTTTCCTAAACATTGTCTACATCATTAGAATGAGTTGAGTATATTGACAATGTTAAACCCTCAGTCACAACTTTATTTTATCTTCTTGAACCTAGCTCTTAGGATCTCCAGTATGATAGGTAGAGTTACCACCATGATGACTTGTCCTAAGCCATAAACTCATTTCCTTCTATGTTCTATCAACTTTCTCTCTATATATGCCCTTTGTAAGTGGATCCGATATATTATTTTTTGGCTTCACATAGTCAACGGTGATAATTCCACTAGAGAGTAGTTCTCTAATGGTATTATGTCTCGGTCTTATATGATGAAATTTACCGTTATACATCATACTCCCTGCCTTACATATCATAGCTTGGGTATCACAGTGTATACATACTGGGGTCAATGGTTTGGCCAATAAGGAATATATTCCAAGAAATTTTAGAGTCACTCAACTTCTTCACAAGCTTTATCTAATGCGATAAATTCAAATTCCATTGTAGAGCAGGTAATACATGTCTGTTTGGATGATTTCCAAGCAACTGCTCCTCCACCTTAAGTAAATACATATCCACTTGTGGATTTTATTTCATTCAATTCGGTGATACAATTTGCATCACTATATCCTTCAGTTACTATTAGATATTTATTATAATACAAAACATAGTCTTGAGCGTATTTAAGGTACCCCAAAGCTCTTTTCACTGCTATCCAATGAGTTTTATTGGGATAACTTGTGTACCGAATCAATTTACTAATAGTGCATGATATGTACGGACGTGTACAATTCATGATATGCATTAAACATTCCAACATTCTTACGTAGTCCAACTGTGAGTCACTTTTACCTATATTCTTTTAAAGTTCAAAGCTCACTTCTAATGGGGTCTTAGCAATACCAAAATCCAAATACCTGAACTTGTAAAGTACCTTTTCAATGTAATAAGATTGTGACAACACCAACCCTTGCGGAGTTCTATGGATTCTTATTTCTAAGATTACATTCCAACTCTAAGGTCTTTCATATCAAACTTTCTCTCGAGATACACCCCACAATTTGAAATATTTTATGTTTGGTTTCCTTTCTTTTCATTTTTTATATGGAATTGATAGTGTCTTACTATGGGTCACTCTATCAAGTATTCGATTAGCTGTAAGGATATCTTCTCTCCATAAGTTTTACGATAAACCCAAACTTATAAGTAAGACATTCATCATTTCCTTTGAGGTTTGGTTCTTTTTTTCCACAATACCATTAGATTGAGGTGAATACAAGGCAGTAGTTTGATAAAAAAAATCCATTCTTTAGTCCTATGATCAAGAATTGTCATGTGTGTCAATTTTTTTCTTTCGAGTCTTGGGGGTACTTATACCTAAAAAATATAGCTGTGTGCCTAGATCCATGTCATGTTTTCACGATACTCCTAGTCAAGCTATGATCAGTAGAATTCAGTTATTATCATGACTCAGCAGAACTCGATAACTCAGTATCAGCTCAGTAATCTCAGAAACCTTATGATTTCAGTCAGTTAACAAATTTAGTAATATTCCATCAGTTTATGAAATTCAGTAAATCTCATTATTAGTACAGTACTATTTAGTATTAACTCAGATCTGAGAAATTTTAGTAGTACTCAGCCAGCTAACAGAACTCATGCTCAGTTAGTTATAAGAATTCAGCAGTGTTTTGCTTGTCATGGTAACTCAATAAACTCAGTAACACAGTTTTGTTCTGTTAAATAGATCATTTAGTTACAGTTTAGTTAATCCTAGTATGAATAGGAAATCAATTCAGTCAGTTAATCATATCAGTATCTATTCAGTTGGGAGTAGGATTCAGCACCGAGCTAATCCAGGGATGGGGCATTCCTGCCAGCAGAGGTTTTAACCCTTAGTAGAAATTCCTTTGTTATTGAACTACGTACCAAATATAGGTTGAGATATCTTTCTGCCAGATTAGAGAGTTGATACATTGCATGAGAGTTTTCCCTCCAGCGAGGGTTGTCAAAAGAGCATCCTGTTCAAGAGAGTTAACTCACAGTAGTTGTCTTTACCCATGGCACGGTACTGATACCCTTCTAGCTGAGGTTACAAGTTGGACACTACTAGTATAGATTTGGGACATGTCAGTTAGATAACTACTTCCCATAGTTTCAGTTTCAGAATCAGGATTATTAGATATAGTCATTCAGTCTCTGTAATACAACTGAGATAGTTCTTTAGATTTTAGGACTGTATGATACAGTCAGCTCAGACATAGTACGAAACTCAATTAGTTTCATCAGATTTAGGACTGTCATATACAGTCACTTATGTTATTAGTATATCAATTATCAGAACTCAGTATTACTTATGCTAGTTATCAGTAAACTCATGTTATTAGTACTCAAACTTAGTACTCAAACTTAGTACTCATGTCTTCAGTATTCAGATTCTGTATTGTCAAATATAGTCAATCAGACCAATTCTTCATAATTAGAACTATCAGAAAACAATCATTCTTTTATCAGTAATGTCATAATAGTCTCTCAACACTTAGTAGTTCAGTATCATCAGACTCAATTATCAGTATCAATAAACTCTAATATCAGTAAATCAGTGCTCAAAGTCTAGTACTTTGTAGTCAGTAGTATCACGAAATCAGTTATAGTTACGGGTGCATGTATGTATTCTCACATTCATATTAGCCAGTTAGATAGTATTGCTCATGCATATGAACCACATGCATTAGCCTACCTCACATGCATACTCATGCTATGGTGTTTTACTTTACGCCATTTGTTTAGAAGTACGAGCTCCAGAGCATTAGTAGCATCCCAGATTTCAGCAGCCAGACTTAGCAGTGAGTCCTTATCCTTCGAGGATGATTATGTTATTATTATTTATTATTTCAGTTCTGTATCAGTAGATAGAGTTAGTTGGAGACATATTCCTTTAACTCCTTATTCAGTTTAGTTTAAAGGCTTTCAGACTACAGTATTTCAAACAGTTATTTTAGATTTGTGTTGGTATTGTTATACTCTTTTTAGATATTATTTTATCAGTTGTTTATTCAGATTTGAACCTTATGGCCTTACAGCATTATTTTCTGTATATTTTACAGTATGGTTAGTTATTGCTCAAGTACAGATATGTCATAGGTTAGCTTATAGTCCTTTGGGGTCATGGGCACCATGTTACATTCTAATTGAGAAAATCGAAGAATTACAAACTTGGTATCAGAGCCTAAGGTTCAATAGTATCCAAGGAAGTCTGAAAGCCGCATTTAGTAGAGTCTTGTACATGGGTGTATTGTGCACCACACTTATATGCAGGAGGCTATGAGATGTTTTAGGAACAATTTTTCTTCTTTCATATCTCAGATCGTGGTATAGAAAAGTTCTGTAAGAAACTCATGTAGATTTTCATCATGTTCCACGCATGCCAACTCCACCTTACTTTAAGGTAACAGAAACAGTAAAGCTCAAGGTCCTAAAGATAGGGCTTTCTCAGACAGTCCCTGTAGACAGTTATGGGATTGGCCACAGACTCAGAAATACCCCATCAGTCCCCATCGCGTAACTATCAAAACTCAGTTACCATCTCATATATTATTTTAATAATCAATATTTGGTCCCAGAATTCAGTATTTTTGTATCAGTCTAAACCTCAGTTACAGTGATAGTTCATAAATCAATATTTAGTAAAGGACTCATATAGTCCTACAGAACTAGCTTCAATTACCAGTTGCTTAGCCTCATAATTCAGTATTTCTATACCAGCTACAGTCTTATTTATAATGTCATCTTTAGTTTAGTAACCAGATCAAAAACTCAGTTCAATTTTAGGTTTGCTTGACCATAGCATATGATTATCAGCTACTCAGTTATCATTGTTTCAGTACTCTAGTTTATAGACTATTTCAGAACCATGTAGCACATTTGATCTCGTATTCACAAATAATATATAATTCAGGAATCCATGCTCAGTCACCTCATGTTACTCAGTTTTCATTACTTCCTACGCATAATACTCTATAAATTTAGTCCAGCTATTCAGGCCAAGTCTAGTTCAACCTTATAGGCCCAGTATTCAGATACCAGTTATTCAGCTATTCAGATAAGTTAGTGTATTTTCTCCTTTGTGCTCAGCACCAATATGAATATTTTCAATGGTCCCAGATACAGTGCATGAGGCTTAGTCAATTCATTTTAAATGATGTTCATAGGCCTTTACTCACCTTACCGAATCCTAATCAGGATGTGATTTTCCTTCTCAGCTGTCTTATATAGACAAGTTTGTACAGTTTGGTTTTCCTATCTCTCCATCTTTTTGCACTAGCTAAAATCTCATGAAAGAATGTAACTATTCTCAGATAAACTAGCCAGGTAGATACAAGCTCATCTCAATTCCTGTAATATGCCTCAGTTTTAAAACCCAGATAATCATTCATGATTCAGTTCCTAGGTGCCTAGTGCATCGCCTCTGTTTTTCTCAATATTTCGGCAAAGTCTGTCCAGCCTTCTTCGAGGGACATAGTGTCCCAAGTGAAAGCTATGCTCTAATTCCCCAAACCTTCATGACATAAACATACTGCTCTCTTTCTCTTAGTGATTCTAGTTTGGAGGAAAGGTTACTCATAAGTTGACCCTCTAGCTCTAAAATCTCAGTCATAAGCCATATACTCAATGGCTCAGTTTAGTTCACGATACTCTATCCATGTCACACGTTACAGACTCAGTTTAGATCATGATATTTAGTTCATATATCATGATGCAGACTCAGTTACATTCTCATGTTTCTGCTTAGGCATAATTGGTAATAAATCTCAGGCTCATCGGCATGTTCAGTTCAAGGTAACAGTCTTTCTTGAACTTATTTAGTTTCATGTTCAGATTTCAGTACAAAATTTATGCTCACATTTCCATTACAAGTTTGGTACTAATACCATTGCCTATTCAGTCATACATTTATGTATCAGATCATTTTTATAATCATGCATCAGATATGCATTCTTATTTTGAAAATTTTAGTTTATTAGAACACTCAGTCATGCATTGATAAATCAGTTACTCATGCATTAGATATGTATGTATAGTATTATATAAATTCAGCTTATCAGTCATATCAGTCATGAAATTATGTTTCAACCATTCATGATCTATAAACATACCTACATGCACCCTATATAAGTAGTGCCTCCAAATTTTGAAGGCTAAAACTATGGCTACTAACTCAAGATCATGAGTCGGATAGTTCTTATCAAGGGGCATAAGTTTTCTGAAGGCGTAGGCTATGACCTTACCATGCCATATAAGGACACAATCCAAACCTACGCTGGATGCATCACAGTACACAAGAAACCTACTTAAACCATCTGGAAGAGTCAAAACTAGGGTTGAGGTGAGTAGAGTCTTCAATCCTGGAAAACTCTTATCGTATGAATCTGACCACTAAAACTGGACTTTCTTCTGAGTCAATTTGAACATACAGTATGCGATAGAAGAAACTCGTTCAACAAACCGATGGTAATAGCCAACCAAACCCAAGAAACTCCTGATATGCGATGGAGAGATGGATATAGGCCAGTTTCTCACTGCTTCGGTCTTTTGGGGTTCCATTCTAATACTATCACTGAAAACGATATGACCAAGGAATGCTACTAACCTTAGCAAAAATTTGTACTTACTAAATTTGGCAAACAGCTAATGATTTCTGAGAGTCTGCAATACTACTCTAAAATGGTCTGTATGATTATGCTCACTGCGGGAATAGACAAGAATGTCATCTATGAAGACTATGATAAATATGTCCAAGTACTACTTGAACACATAATTCATCAAGTCCATGAAAGTTGTTGGTGCATTGGTATGACCAAAGGATATGACTAAGAATTTGAAGTGACCATACCGAGTTCTGAAATCTACTTTCAGAATGTTACTTTCTATGACTCTGAGATGATGATAACCTGACCTGAGGTCTATCTTAGAAAAGTAACTGGCACCCTGAAGTTGATCCAATAAGTCATCAATTCATGGAAGTGGATACTTATTCTTAACTGTGAC
>NC_061122.1:434753-437487 GCF_002878395.1 Capsicum annuum | reverse complement strand
AAGTTGTGACTGAGGGTTTAACATTGTCAATATACTCAACTCATTCTAATGATGTAGACAATGTTTAGGAAACAAGGATAAGGCTTATGGTGTGAAGCTTTTTAATGATTATCTAAATTTGACAGATTTGAACAAATAATTTAATATATCAGATTGAACATTTAGAAATCACCCATGTGAGGGTAAAGTGGAAGCCGCTTAAAGGAGAATTTTTGTCAAGGCCTATTCTCTATGCTTCCATAAAACCAGGACGTGTTCATGGCTGAAACAAACAAAATTGTGACTGAGGATTTTTCGAGAATAGTGTTTTCATACAGTTATCTCAGTTTTTGGTATTGATATACCTTATTCAGTATTATTTCAGTTGTGAACCTTATGGTTTATTTTTTCTAGATTTCTGCATCTATCTTAGTTATATATTATTACAGTATTTCTATTATGCAGTGTCATGAAAGCTACCAATTATGGGTTAGCTAGTGGTCCTTCAGGATCATTAGCACTGTGTAGCATTTAGGGTTTAGAATCTGGGGTGTTACAAAATTGGTATTAGAGCGTAAGGTTTAAAAGTGTCCTAGGAAGTCTAAAAGTCACATCTAGTAGAGTCTTGTACATAGGTGTGTTGCGAGCCACACTTATGGACATGAGGCTATGAGATGTTTTAGGAATAGTTTCCCTTCTTTCATTATTCATGTCGTGCAAGTGAGCATGATCTAAAATTCAATTCTCAGTCTGATCTATTTCTACCTTTCATTTATAGAACATGCCTCCCAAAAGGAAAAATGGGAATCAGTCAGCCCCTCAACCTACCCAACTAGATCCCTTGAAAGAACACACCTCTCATATAGAGTTTAGAGCTATATTTACTACTCTTTCTAATTCAGTTGCTGCTCAAAATTTACGGCCAACCGCTATTCTAGCCAATCCTGTGGGTAACACTATAGTAGCTAGGATTCGGTACTTTACTCGAATGAATTCTCCATCTGTTACTAGGTCTAAGACAGATGAGGATCCTCAGGAATTCCTAGATTAGGTGCTAAAGGTTACAGGTATTATAGGGGTAACTTCTAGTGAGAGTGATGAGCTAGCTTTATATTAGTTGTAGGATGTGGATCACACATGGTTCAAGCAGTGGAAAGCAGAAAGGGCCGCAGGTGCAGGAACTATTGAATGGAAGGAGTTTGCTACTGCTTTCTTAGATAGATTCTTTCCCCTAGAGCTAAGAGAAGCTAAGGTGTGGGATTTTATTATCCTCAGGAAGGGAAACATGACAGTGAAAGAGTATTCTTTTAAGTTTACTTGACTAGCTAGATACGATCCTCATGTAGTGGTAGACAACAGATCTAAATTGAGTAAGTTTGTATTTAAGGTAAATAATGGTATGGTCAAGGAGTGTAGGACCGCTATGTTGATTAGTAAGATAGACATAGCCAGGCTTATGATCCATGCTCAACAGATAGAAAAGTAGAAGAATAAGGAAAGGAAAAAGTAGAATAAGAAAGATAGAACAGGTAGCTTTAATTTCAATCATCTTAAGTCAGAGGGTGGGAATAGTTCTCAGTTCTGCCTAAAATCTTTAGTTCTAGCTCCTTCCTCAGCTAGTGCTCTAGTGCCAAAATTTAGAGAGAGCAACAAGGATAGGGCATCGGGCCCTAAATCTCAGGGCAGTGTTAGCAGTGCCCGAACCCATCCCCTTTGTCAGACTTACGGCAAGAACTATTAAGGTATTTGCAGAGCTGACAGTGTTGTTTGCTTCAGATGTGGAAAGTCAAGCCATACAGAATCAAAGATTTTCCTTAGTCAGGTTGCCCAAATCAACAGGTTACCTCTTACAGTTCTACCAGTGGGCAACACCCAAACAGTCTTTATGCTCTTCAGTACCAAAAGGATCAAGAAAATTCTCCTGATATGGTCACTGGTACGTTACAGATCTTTTATTTTCATGTTTACGCTTTGCTAGATTCAGGAGCTTCTTTGTCATTAGTTACTCCTTATATAGCAGATGATTTCAGAGTCAGTCCCAAAATTCTAGAAGAGCCCTTCTTAATATCTACTCCAGTGGGTAAAACTATCATAGCCCGATGGGTATACAGGAACTGTCCAGTTATGGTATCTCAGAAAATCACTTCAGTAGGCTTAGTCAAATTAGAGATGACTAATTTTGATGTCATTATCAGCATGAATTGGCTTTGTTACTTCTATTCCATTATCAACTGTAGAAATAGAATTGTCCAGTTTCAGTTTTCGAATAAACCTGCCCTAGAGTGGAGGGGTAGCACTTCAGCATTTAGAGGTCAACTTTTTTTCCACCTAAGGGCAAGGAAATGATATCTAAGGGATGTGTCTATCATTTTTTTTGAGTTAAGGACTCTAGTTCCAAAACTCCCCATTTTGAATTAGTCCCAGTAGTGAATAAATACTTAGATGTCTTTCTCGAAGATCTTTTTGGAATTCCTCGATAAAGGGAAATAGAATTCGGTATTGACCTTTTTCCAGATACTCAACCCATATATATTATTCCATATAGAATGGAACCAACAAAACTCACAGAATTTAAATATCAGTTAAAGGATCTCATAGATAAGGGATTCATCAAACCTAGAATGTCCACGTAGGGCGCACCAGTATTATTCGTGCACAAGAAAGATGATTCTCTTAGATTATTTATAGACTATCGTCAGCTAAATAAAGTCACAGTTAAGAATAAGTATCCACTTCCATGAATTGATGACTTATT
>NC_061122.1:362806-431753 GCF_002878395.1 Capsicum annuum | reverse complement strand
ATTCATCAATTAACATATATCAGTATTATGGGTATAACATCCAACTTGAAAATCTCAAGAACTCAACATAAAGTTCATATGAATAATACCACAAATAAATTAGTTTTCATGACTCTTGAGATAACTCATAGAATTAAAACTCAATGTAACATCAACAACATGATTATAAACATCCCATAAGAAAATATTCATGATACATAACTTAAAATTTGATTCTTGAGCTCCATGGATTAACACTATAAATACCTTAATACTTGATTCTACGGACATTGATGGAGAGAATTTCTTGAAATTAAATCCCCAATTGAAAACCATCTTCTTGTTCTTGAGAGAAAATGGAAGAAAAAAGTGTATTTTGGTTGAGAATGGGGTTAATTCTGTGTTTATGGAATATATAGGGGTGGAAGACAACCAAAATGCCCTTAAGAAAAGAGAGAAAGACTTAGCTGTCCCTCTGTAGACTATCTGACTGGATAAAGTAAATTGATCATTACTTTTTAATACGATGTTGGACTTGGATGAAATCAATTGCATTATTAAGAAGACTCAAAGCACTTTCATTTTATATATAGAAGTCCTCCCAGTTCATTATATATACAGAAAAGTATGATCATTTGAAATTGACTCTGAAATGTTAGCCTGAAATACGCTCAAAATGCGGGAGCATTTCAAACCAGTGAGTTCAGCCACTAAAATGTGCCCAAAATATGCCCAAAACATGACCAAGACATACTAGGGACTTTCCCTATCACAACGTAACTTGAAAATCCAAAAAAATAGGTCGAAAAGGTTGACATATAAATCTCCGAAGTTCGGAGGCTTGAAATATGACCAAGTGTTAAACACTTAGTAAAAATTCTTCTAAGTGTTGGATTTTCTTCTTATCAAGCCTTAAGGAGTTGAGTTAGACTTAGAATTTTACGGGGTCTTACATAATAGATCTCGGTAGTATTTTGTTAGTCAATGGAACTCAGTTAGTTTTGTTCAGCATAATCAGTTCAGTGTCTATTCAGATGGGAGTAGGATTTAGCACCGAGTGAGACCAAGGATAGGAACTCACATGCTAGTAGAAGGTGTGATTCTTAGAAGAAATCCTTGCATTCTAGAGATACGTAGATAGTGTAGGTTGAGACATTAAACCTACTAGATCAGGGTTAATGAGGTGTCTTAACCTATTAGATGAGGATCCCGCCATTCTCCTCAGAGTACTTGTTAGATGAGGGTCACTCACAGCTTGTCCTTACCAGTGGTGCGGTATTGATATCCTTCCAATTAGGGTTATAAATTGGACCCTAACTTAGCTATATTAACTTATTTGGGGCATGTCAGTTATATGACTACTTCCCACAGTCTTAGTCTAAGTCTTCATAATAGAACTCAGATAGTTCTACAGATTTTAGGACTGTCAGATATAGTTACTCAGCTCAGTACGGAACTTAGCTAGTTCAATCAATATTAGGACCGTCGAACTCAGTCACGTAGTAATCAGTATATCAGTTATAGTTCATGTATATATGCATGTACTCTCATTCAGTTATCCTCATGTCATTCAGTTAGTATTGTTCATGCATATGAACCCATGCATTCAGACTACTCCACTTTGTATACTAGTACATTCACACGTACTAATGCATAATTTTATTTTGTGCTATCGTGTTTTATACCATAGGTTCAGAAGCATAGGCTTCAGAGCACCCTTAGCAGTTTAGTTACAGTCAGCAGCAGTAGACTTAGCAGTGAGTCCTCATCATTCGAGGATGTTCTATTATTTTATTATTTCATTAGATATAGTATTTCAGTAGATGGAGTTAGTTGGGGGATTGTCCCGTTTACTCCACAGTTCAGGCAGTTTTAGAGGATTTTTACACTATAGTATGCTCAGACAGTTATCTCAGTTTTGGGTATTTATATACCTTATTCAGTAACATTTCAGTTGTGAACCTTATGACATATTTCTGCCATAATTCCACATTTATCTTAGTTATATTGTTATTAAACTAATTCTATTATGCAGTGCTCACAACAGGTAGTAGTCATGAGTTAGATAGTGGTTCTTAGGGATTGTTAGCACCGTGTAGAGTCGGGGGTTCAGAATTTGGGGCGTTATATAGCTAGATAGATATATACATACATGTAAACATGATGTCATCTCAAAGAGTAGTATAGATCATCATATCCTCATTTTAAGACCTCATCATGATACTATCAGGATTTAATACTATCATACTCAGGGTTTCTAATCCACATGGGTAAATATGATATAATAGTGTATAATAATACCGTCATAAGATAGAAGAGGCCAAAGACATACCTCAACTCTCGATACTAGATCAATGTGCATTCTGTCATAATTTTTCCATAATAATGATCATAATGATGATAATAGAAATATCAATAGCGACACGAATAACCGGCTACTCCATATAACCAAATACCTACTCGAGCCTATGCGTACCCCCACCAAACCAAACTCAGAAGGTCCAATAAATATATAACAACACAAGGCATATTCTTCACCTATTTTTATGGAACCGCCCCATACCGATTGATAGACATAGGTGCATACTGGTGATAGGTGATGCATATGCAGGAATGAATATAAGGTATACAATCAATATCACAAATCATGATAACCATCATCATCATTATAATCAACCTCCAACCTTGTCGTGTTAAAACGTATCATCATAATATTCTCTGGCCTTGCTGAGTATCAATATCATCACCAATAGCATCCTCCAACCTTGGAAGGTATCAATATCACATTAGTATCCTATGGCCTTGCTAGGTATCCATATCATAATAGTATTCTCTGACTTTGTCGGGTATCAATATCACAGTAGTATCCTCCGGCCTTACCTGGTATCAATATCATAATAGTATCCTCAAGACTTGCCGAGTATCAATATCACAATAATCACTACAGAATAACATATACTAATATATTCAGGAATATAATCATATCACCAGTCATTAGCTAGCCAATGCTTATTTTAATGAAACCACTAGACTATTAATCAAATAGCCAACAACTAACATCTGGCCAAGGTTTATCACTAGACCATTATCTCCATTAATTCACTATTCAATATTATCAACTAAACAACAAATATCTATTAACCATTATTAGACAACACATAACCACTTATCATCTAACCATCCTTTATTAACTGACAACATTTATTAACTAACCATTGTTAACCAACTAATCCTTATTTAACTATTCATTAATCAAGAATTTAGAAACTATTTATCATTATTAACTAGTCACCTCTTATTACCAACATCACTTATTTATCTAGCCTCGTTAATACACAACTCCTCATTTTTAAAAGTAATCGACATTATAAACTTAGCCATCAACATCACTAATCTTCACCTAAGCTAAACCCGACATCATCATTAGCCACGTATGAATCATCGATAGCTACCATATTTCAATTAAGCAAGACTCATTAACTAATATATTTAATTCCTAGACACTAAGTGGTATAGTCTCCTAATAGACAAATAAATACCACATAGCTTGACCCATAATTAAGCAGAATAGTCAGAAGATCATATTTCATCTGGAATGACATAAGTTACCGATACAATTACCATGAAAGTACCAAAGCTATGCATGCCATAAACAGTATCTAATCAAATAATTCATAAGCAACATACCACATCCTCCTACGTCCTATGTCGTAGTATATAAAACATGTATATGAATCCATAAACTTTATCGTATCCTTTACAATAAAATCTCAACTAGGACTATTATCCGTAACTAATACCATAAGGGCTAACAAAAGTTAGGGACTAAGTGGGTTGAACGATCCCACTTCTAATCCTCAATCTCCATATTCAGGAAAACTATGCCCAAAACTAGGTTAAGGTGTCTAGTTTAACTTTTATATGTTCAGTAAGCCATAACCAATCCTAAAATAGAAAATTCATCTAGAAACATGGGTAATTATGTCAATTTTATCCCAAAATATGATTTCAAAATCACTATATTAGCCCAATTAAGGTCAATCACACTAACCATGATTCCAACACTTGGACCACATCCCAAACCTAGCATCATAATATTTCCATTCTACAAACTAATTCAATCTAAGGAGAAGGTAATACGATTCTAAAAGGTCATAAACATGTTACCTTACGAGTCCAAAACCCTCATCTAATTCCCCAAAAAACAATATACAATACTAGTTATTTTATTCATAATCAATCCTAACATTAATATTCACATGCCATATATAACACACATCATCTTTGAAGAAGAGTAAGTAGAAACCTACCTCAAGGACGAACCGCAAAACCTCATATCATGTATCACATGCTCGTCTTTACTTCACAATTACTAAAATGCCATCATTCTGTCAAAAACACAATCTACTCATCAATACGAGTCTAAGGATACCCATATTGCACTATTGTTCTTTGGGTCCAAAAATTATACCAAAAACCCCAAGTGGATTAAACGTACAAAAATTGCATTTTTGAGGTCAATCCAATGCTCATACATCACCAAGGAATCATAAACCTCATTTAATGGGTGCAAAAAAAAAAATTTAGGCTAAATTAGGGTTTTGGGTCAAGAACGAAGAAATTCACCAATAAAGTGATGAAATCTTACCTTAATTCAGATGATACTCATGATAAAAGATATTTACCAAGTTTCCTAGATACCCACAAGACTTAATTTTTATTTATTATACCTATTTAGGGTTTTAGGCTCTCAAATATGAAGGAAAATACCCAAATTTGCGACATTGGGGTATATTTATATACCCTTCAACAAACAGATGCGGTATCCCTGTGACAACAAAGTCAAATACATGTTCTTGACCCTCGAAACTCACCCGGAATGCAAAATATAGGATCCAATAGTGAAATTTGAGTGTAAACCATATTTAAATCTATTAAAATTATCAAAATTTTCATTTGAGATTGTTTTGGGAAAAAATAGGGCCCACACCTTTAGTTTCAATTTTCCAACTTTCCAACTAATAGTTGAAATGAGCTTTGGTGAATTGGAACCCGAACCAAAGGTATACCTAGACTAATATTAGTATTTAAGATCTATTGGCACAATCAAAATTTGCATCCAAGATCGTTTCTCCAAAGTTTTCGCCCAATGGCCATTTGGAACTAATGAAGACTTTAAATAGAAAATTGACTCTAATAATCAAATGAACTACCTGGTAACTGACCGTCGGTCCCTCAAGTCATAAATGACTTAAGAAATCTATGGAGAAGCTCAAACATAAAAAATAAGCATAAATATGAAAAATGACATGAAGGTCATTACAATTTGAGACATAAAATTAAGCTTATAAAGAGTATATGGGTTCTGAACCCCCTATAGGTCCTACTTGGTAGTGAAGGATCAGTGGGTGTATACTGAAAGTTATGGATAAATTTCAAAACATTCATAATTATCCTTTCATTATCACTATATTACATTGCATCATTTACATTGCATTGATATGATTTAATATTATCATTGAGTGCTTACTTTTATAGTTAGTTATTATGATATGAACCTTATTTGTGATATGGTGTTTGAGCATATATTTCACTTCATCACATTATCTTATTTCATCTTATATTGATTTAGAGGTTGAGGTTTTATAAGAAGTGGGGTATGATAGTGGCTTCATCAAAGAGATAGCAATGTAAAACCTTATGGCAGCATAGGGTACACCTTTATATATATGCACACTCTTACCAAATAACTTCTCTTATTTTTGAATATAAATGAAATAGTTGACGTATCAGAATTAATGTGGCTACCCTATATTTGATATACCTTTTAACTGTTATATTAGGTTACTTGATAGGATAAAGTATTATGATTTCACACATTATAGGTTATTTGGAATACCTTGGGTAGTTAGGTTGGTAGTTCTCTCTATTATTTTGGATTAAGGTTGGTTATTGATGATTCTTGCTAAATATATGTGGTTTCGTACTCACCCTTACATTTCTTTTCTTTTTCTTATTCTATACATCCTATGTAGGTACCAGTTCAATCAGTAGCTTATCAATCACACTACTTTCAGTATTGGCATTACAAATATAGAGGTAGTAGTTGATCGACCTTTAGATCTTCTAGAATCTTTATACTTTTATCTTATGCATTTATCGCATTTAATATACTTTATAAGATTAATTATATTCTCAACCTATATTAGAGGCTTGTATTAATGACAATCAAACCTAGGATGTATTTTGGAGACTTGGATATCTTTCATTTCTTTTCCTTAAATTGCCTTCTTTAGTATGAGTTTCATTTACTTGTCTAAAGGTTGTGACAAGTGCCATAACATGTATATTTTTTATCGTGACAAATTGAAATTGCAGTCCTAAATTGACTAGTCTCATTTATATAAGCTAATCCTACAAAGTTTTTAAGATCGATGTGGAGATATTTGTTATCTATCTTCGAGAGGCTACATGACTATAGAATGAGTTTGTTCCTTTATTATATTTTAGGCATTAATAGCTTTATATAACTTAGAAACTTTTTATTCACTTCATCACAAATGGTGAGCACGTGTTATTCTACGGCTAAAGATTTAAAGCTCGTACATTTAGAGTGACAGAAATAGGGTTTGAGGTAGAGGTTAGATTAGGATGTCCAAACCAACTAGAGGTTAGGCCAGGGTTACCTTTTTAGTTTATATGGTTATTAATATTGGTAGATCTAGTGAGTTGGAGGGGTTGAATCCAGTACAGAATCCACCTATGACCATACCAATGATTGATGATTGTTTATTTTGAGTGTTAGGTTTCCTTTAGAGGGTAGCTCCTATTTTGATTCAGTATGCTAACTTAGGACTTCATACTATAGATGTACATATGACTACTATTAGTTCTCCTAGTGTTGAATGAGTAATATTAGAGAGTGGTCCACATTCAGTAACTTTACCCTTTCTATCCTTGAAAGGATAGATTAGATATATAGAGTTTATGAGGTCAGGTCTACCTCATTTCAATAGATACCCTAGGTTTGATGATTATATATTATTCTTAATTTTTATGAGAGGTTGAATAGGTTAGGCTTAGTGAATCCTAATGGAGTCGACTTTACTTTCTTTTAGCTTTTTGGGGAAGCTAGATAATGGTAAAGGATTTTGTATAGGGTAGATCAGTTAGATCACCTCCTCTTTTATTGGATCAGTTTGCTTAAGTATTTTTATGAGAATTCATATGGAGAAATGAGAGGCTTGTAATCCATAGAATCCAATGATTCAATGATCATCACGATATTCATTGTGGAATTCAAGATCTTCATGGCTATACTTATTGAAGGTTAGATTAGGATGGTCCATTAGATCTTTTGGGATTGGTTCAGCGGGATCCTACTTCTTTGGGTTACTTTCGGTGTGGAGGTCTAGGTCACTATAGGATAGGTTGCCCATAACTTAGATAAAAGATACTTTATCAGTTTCTTTGAGAGATAATAAGTTCTAGTATCAGGTTCCATAAGATGGACATAAGGTAGGAGTTTTTGGTATATTAGCCACAACTATAATTTTTGTTTGCCTTTGATTTTTCTTGGTAGTGTTTGATTTGGGTTTAAATCCTTCTATGTGTTTCTGTCTTTGAAATAGAGTCTTGATATGATTCTTGGCTATTGCCTGGATCTACTTACATTGCTACCCCATAGATGATTCCTTAGTAGTGGATTAAATTTGTAGATCCTATATTGTACTTTGAGTACATAGCAGGATTAAGCCTAATTTCTTAAGTTTTATGGATTTTGGTATATTTAGGTATGATCTTTTTGATGTCTATATTGTAGACTAGTGGTGGATTGATGGTGGGTTTTGGCATATATTTAGGCTATAAAAGGTGATCCAAAGGTTATTTAGAAATTCATGGGTCAGTTGGGTATCAAGGAGGTGTTTTGATTATTAGTATGGCGAGTCATGAATAAACAAAGTTACAACAGGTTTCATGTTGTAGACATATTGAGGTTCAGGAGATCAAAGGGGATATTCACAGGATTCGGTGGGGAAGAGAGATAGGACTAGATGAGATTCCAGTAGAGTTTTGTAAGGGAACTAGTGAAGCAAGTTTGGAGTGGTTAACGAGGTTGTTTAACATCAATTTTAGGACTACAAAGATGCCAAAACCTTGGAGGTGGAGTACGATGGTTCCTTTATATAATAACAAGGGATTCATTCAGAGTTATAATAACTATAAGGGCATTAAGTTGTTGAGTCATACTATGAAGGTTTGGGAAAGTGTAAGACCCCACTAAGTTCCTTCATCGTTAAATCTTTCAAAAAGAGTCACAAGAAGCTTTACATTTAGAGTTTTAGCAAGTGTCCAACACTTAGTTTATTTTTGAGACTTCAAACTTTGATGAATTATTTCATGACCTTCTGAACCTCTATTTCTTTATTTTTTGGTTGTGTTTCAATGAGGCAGGTCAAGGATACCTCTCGGGCGAGTTTCAGAATTTTTAGACAAGCTTAAGGGCATGTTTGGGTTGCAAAAAAGTATCTCAGTGGTGATAGGACCACGTCTCACTAGGTATCACCCTGCACTAAGTGGGACGACACCTTACAAGACCGGCAGACTAAGCAAAACAATGCCTTGCTAAGTCCGATGGACTAGGCAGGACGACGCTTTGGATGCTCCGCCTGGCATAATTTTTAGCTAACTTCTCCGACTCATTAAGGGTAAACTTGGTATTTTCTACTCATTTATCATCTCTAACACAAGATTTAATCCTAAATACACCAAAATCCATCATATTTCATCAAAATTACTCAAGAACATTCATTAGGGCTTTAACCTAAAGATCAAAACATCTCAAGATTTCACCATGGGTTTTCTAAAATTCTTTAAGATTCGAAAACCCCATTGCAAGGGCTACAAGAAGCACCAATTAATTTCACGAATAGCAATCCAAAGTTAAGAGGTCATTCAAAGCTTTAAATTCAAGGTATGTGGGTTTTGAACAAGAATACCTCTTTTGTTCTTGTGCCCAAAATTTTAGTTTTTCTTAAGGAATTTCATATTTTAATATTAATTCATGTCTAGTTTGCTATATTTCAAATTTATAAGATTATAAGTTGTTCAAGCCTTGAATTGCATGATTATTTTGGTTAACTACAATTTGAATTGATGATTCATGCTATAACTGCACATTTATATATTGATGTGATATTTTTCTAGTATTTCTAAAGTTAATGTCATGAACTAGGCCTTGTGAAATTCTTATCCTTTCAAGAATGAATTATGGAAATTTTTCTAAAGTGTTTCAAGCGTTTCACTTATATCTCCATGCTATTGAAATTTTAAAGTTTATTGATGATAAGTCTATCAAAGTTTCAAGAAAAGAGTTGATTTTGATCGAAAGTTAAGAAAGTAGTTCACACCATTCCGATTTAAGTTAAATGGAAGCATAGTTGGTTTCCATTACATAATTTTAAACTATTTAAGGTGGATTTTTCTAATCTTAAGTAAGGGGAGTAGTATTTAACACTGAGTTGGGCTTGATTCCAAGGTTTCATACCCCAAAACTATGAACCACCGTAGGGTTTGTTATACCCTAAGACGGTTAATTTAGTGATCACTAAAAAGTAAAGGTTCTAGTCCTATGGAAATGATAGAATAGCTCTCCCCAATGTGGGAAAGACGTTGGACTCTATTTAGATCACATGGTTTATGTTGGTTAAAAGAAACTCCCAAAGTTATATAATCCCAAGTGTCCCAAATTCCAAAGTAGTCCCCCACTCTATTTAAGATAAAAGTACTTATATTTTGAAAGATATAATTTTAGGATTTATAAGGTTCTCAAGTGTCATAATCTTGTAGTTTCAAAGAAATTTCTTATTTTATAAGATTAAAGTGCATCTTCTGAAAGTTGCTGTTTAAGACTTTGTTTAGCTTACAAGTTTGATAACAAAAAGAGAATACTGATTTAGAATAAAGTGTAATGACTCACCTAATTTATATTAAATGTTTCCCTAGTCATGATTTGGAGAGTTTTATTCAAGCTATGCGAGTCACTGACAATTGCATGCATGTTTTCCATACAGATTGCGTATATACATGTATATATATATTATTTAAATTTCATACACCCCCATATGCTCAGTACATTCTCAAAGTATTAATCTACATATACATTAGTGTGCTGCATTATCTTATAATATAGGTTCAGGTGCTCAGTCCCAACCTCATCAGTGATTCTCAAGTACCTTTATCTATATCCCTATAGTGGTGAGTCTCATGGTTCGAGGAACTATCTTCAGACATTTCAATATTTTTAGTAGTTATGTTATTGCTTTCAGTTTAGTTTGAGTCAGTTGGGGATTTATCCCAATGGCTCTCTAGTTTATTAAGTAGTAGAGGCTTTGTCAGACTAGATTATCAGTATATTTAGACTTTTAGTATTTCAATTGTTTAGATAAGTTTACTTCATATTTATTATGATCATGATATGTCAGTATTATTATTTTTCTTTAATCATCTCCAAGTAAGCTTTATATGAAGTAGCAGGCTTAAAGAGTTATCTTGGGGCTACTTGTAGCCTTAAGCACTGTGTGACATTCTGGGGTAAGATTTTGGGGCATTACAGAAAGGGTGGTAGAGTTGAGGCTAAGAAGGACCGTGAGTATCTCTGAGAATTATTTTGGTTTCATGTCAAGTCGCTCGACCACTGAGGTTATTTACCTCGTGAAGAGACTAGTGGAGCTATTTTGAGAGAGGAAGAAGGACTTTTACATGGAGTTTATTGATCTAGATAAGGTATATGATAGAGTTCTAAGAGAGATTCTATAGAGTTTCTTGGAGGATAGATGAGATCTAAGAAATATATGACGGGCTGAAGACTTGTGTGAGGATGGTAGGTGGGAATTCAAAGCACTTTCTAGTTTTGATAGGGATGCACCAAGGATCAACTCTTAGCCCATTTTTATTTTCCTTTGTGATAGATGTTTTGATGCCATATATTCAAGGACAGTTCCTTGGTGTATGTTTTTTACAGATGATGTGGTACTGATTGACAAAACTCTGAGAGAAGTTAATGATAAATAAAAGATTTGGAGATAGACACTTGAGTCTAAAGGATTTTGGTTGAGTAGAACTAAGATAGGGTACCTAGAGTGTCAGTTTAGTGAGGTATCATAGAAGGATGGAGTGAAGGTAAATCTAGACTCATAGGTCATTCAGAAGAGGGAGAGTTTTAAGTATCTAGGGTCTATGATTAAGGGTAATGATGAGATTAATGAGGATATCATGCATCATATTGGGGAAAGTTGGTTAAAATAAAGGCTTATTTCAGGAGTCTTATGTGATAAGAAGGTGCCCTAAAAGCTTAAACGTAAGTTTTATAGAGTGGCAATCTGACAGGCTATGTTGTATGGAGCAGAATGTTAGCTAGTTAAGAACTCCCACATCCAAAATTTAAAGGTGAAGAGATGCAAATGTTGCGATGGATGTGTGGAAATACCAAAAAAGACTAGGTAAGGAATGAGATTATTTAGGAAAAGGTTAGTGTTGGATTGGTAGAGGTTAAGATGACAGAAGTGAGGTTATATTGGTTTGGGCATGTGTTGAGAAGGGGCTTGGATGCTCCAGGATGGAGGTGTGAGACACTAGCTATGGATGATTTTAGGTGGGGTAAAAGTAGACTGAAGAAATATTACAGGGAGGTTATTAGGCATGATATGACGCAGTTAAAACTTATGAAGAACATGACCCTTGATAGAAATGTATGGAGGATGCAAATTAGGGTAGAGGGTTAGGGGGTGGGAGTGCGTCGTTAATAATAAAGGAGTGCTCTTATGTGTTTGTAGTTTGTATGTGTGGTGTTGTCTGATATCTATGATTTATCTTAGATAGTTCTTATTTTTATCTTGTGGTGGTAGTATTATCTTGTTGCTAGTAGTGTTAGTTAATTTTGCACTTATCTTCTGTGTTTGTTAAACTATTATTCGATTTAAACGGGGGTATATCAGAAACAACCTCTATACTTCACTTGAGGTAGTGGTATGGTCTGCGTACACTCTACCCTCCCCAGACCCTACTATGTGGGAATACACTGGGTAAGTTATTGTTGTTGTTGTACAACAGGAAGGCTTATGTAAAATTGGCTGCAAGTGTTATTAACGATATTATGCATGAGTTGGTTATTGTAGAGGGTTCACTTAGATGTATTTATGGATCGTGTGAATGTCATATTGATGATATTGACTCTGTTGGATGATTAGTTATTCTTAATAAATTTAGCAAGGAGATCCTTATGGTGGATCGAATATGGTTCAACTAAATTATAAGGATTGTCATTGAAAAATTCTAGTTGAATAAAGAAATATTTTCAGGCATCCATACCTTGTGATTGTTTCTTTCTTAGTGTTTGGCCTATTTTACATGATGAAATTTGATGGTATCGAGTCACTCCTTGGTTAGATTTGAAGGATTTCAGCTTATAGCAAATGTTACTTCTAGAGCTAAGCGACCTAATGAAATATTTTTGCTCATGAGTTCTATTTTATAGCATGTGTTATTGTTCTATAGTTCTTGTGTTGAAGAATTACTAAATGGAAAATTAAGTTGAGGAAAGGATAAATAAAATATACAAAAGGAGTTTTGACATATTTAGAGTTTAGCTATGGGTTCAAGCTGGAAAATTGAAGTCCTGAAAAAATATTTCATTTGTAGCTTATGCAGAATCTAGCAGTGATTATTTCGTGTTTGATCCATGATTTGGGTTTCCATCAATATGATATAGTGATGGTTTCACTCTTTTTATAGTTTGTTTGATACCTTTTAGATTTTTAAGGGCTGCACGCGTTATTGTAATGAGTATCTTGAGTGTTTGATGTCATTTAGCGATTTCATGCCTTTGATTTATAGAGTGTTATGGTGATTCTAAATTTCCTCAAAGAATTGAGTTGTATATATTGATAATTGGGTGGTGATCTAGTGTACTAAGTGTGACTTTTGAGGTTTTGTGTAGCTTTGATACTGGTTTATGGCCTTGTAGTTTAGCCTAGGGCTATGGAATGGTTTGGTTTGATAGTAATTGTATCTTCCTTAGGTAGGTTGATTCAGTAATTTGGAAGATAGTGATTTAATTTATGGTTTCTTTGATTTTGATGTATATGAGGATAATTTTTGAGTTGTGGTTATAGCTAGTGTCTTGTGGTGTCTTGGTCATGTTTAGGTTACCTGAGTATGTTCAGAATTTCTGTTGTATTTGACTTAGTTTTTTGGTTATAGAGAAGGTTTGAAAATATAGAAATTCAGCTTTATTGATAGTTTGGTTTTAGATTCTAGGGTTGTGACCTAGTACATCCTTATGTGATATAGTTTTGGTTCTATGATAAGACTGGTAGTTCTATAATTATGACTCCATGTTGGAGTGCTTGCTTGATATCTCTATGGGTGTTTCTTATCCTACAACTATTTTTGGCTTTTTCATGACTGTACATTCGAGGATGAATGTGAATTTTAGTTATGGATACTATAATTACCCTTATTGGTTTTTAAATTTTTATATTTTGACTATTTTGCCCTTCTCATAGTTTCTTTATCTCATTTATGAGTTGTAGGGATAGTTGGCACAATTTTCAATGAATTTGAGGGTATTTTAAATGAATATATAGCTTTGAACATCCTCAAATGATGATTCTGATAGTTCCATTAGCTATAAAATATCAATTTTGGGTTAGCAACATAGTTAGTTTGAGTCCTAGGTCTTTATTTTACATTTTGACCTTCTATTTGTAAATCAGGTAAATTTTTCCTTCAAGGTAATTTGTTGAAAATAATTCTTTTGTAAAAACCTGACACTACCATAATGTTTGGAACGTTTAACTTGGCCTAGTAGTTGGTTTATTTCTATGGGATCAAACACAAATCTTGATGGTCAATTCGTAGAGTCCTGATTAGTGTATTTGCTAGTTTTCAACTATTATCTGGTGCAAGCTCCTTTCTTCTTCGCATTCGTGAAGCTCTATTATCCTTACCTTGGCGTTCGCAAAGGGATGAATAATTCCTCTTCACATTCACAGCTCTAGGTCTCGCATTTTTGAAGGTCTGGGTTAGGCAACCTTGCGACATTGACCAAGGGATCGCATTTGAAAAGGACAACGGACCTGGACAAAATATTAAATCAATATTAGACCCCAAGATGTTTTTTTCTTCTTGGACTGCTAGAGCTTAAATTTAAGCAATTTCAAATGGGTTTTGATGATTTCTTATGTGGGTAAGATCCTAAACCCTTATTCTATCATTTTCTATTAATTTGATCTTCAAAATAAATTCAAAACGTAGATATCAAATATGATTTTGGGGATTACCTAGTAAAGTAAATTAGATTTCTTTGATTTGAGTTTGATTTCTTGTCATTTTTTCTTAAGTTTTCAACCATAGACTAATCTTGACATGAGAAACATCATTATTAAATAAAATTTTTAATTTTTCTCTTTTATTTTTGACTTGTTTTATCAAATCCGTTTTGGACCCATCTTAAGTAGGGTCAATACAAGTATCATTAGCTTCTTTTTGACTTATAGATGACTTATTTGATTAGATTGAACACATTTGGTGTTGATTTGAGAGAGTTCAGCTTCCAGATTAGTCTTTCGACTATGCTTAGGCTTGTGGAACTTATGTAAAGGAAAGAGTTGAGATATACCTTTGATTTTTTTTGGTAACTAGATTTTATTACCTCATATAGCAATCTAATAAAAGTTCAAGATTGGGTTGGACATTGTCCCAACCTCAGGCTATACAACTCGTACAAATTACTTTAGCAGCATCACATATTCAAGGATAAAAGTTATATTTAATCATGTTGCCTGCAAGTTTTGGATACAAGATTGCTCTACAGTGTATTTCCTGGATGGTCATCCTTACAAGTACCTCAGGTGCTTTCTTCTTTTGTTGAAAGTTTCTTTGATTCCTCTCTAACCATATATGATACACAGTGGCTTCCAGACTTATTCTTAAAATCTCACTTGCTATACTCTTACCTTTTGTATGAATTGTGGCCCATCTTAGCTCCTCCTTCCACCCTATGTTACCTCTAGAAATTTCTTGCCATTGTAGCACCTTTTGCCATATACCTATAGGTACATGCCACATGAAGAATAGGTGATTATGGTCCTTAGGTTCCTCCTTACATAGGCCACATACTCGATGCGTATGGATGCCCCACTTATCCCATCAATGTTTTGTATGGATTCTCTGATTCATTATAAGATAATAGATGAACTTTCATTTGTTGTTTCTGATAAGCTTCCTCTACTTGACTTTGGAGTATTGACCCCTTAGTTTGGTATATATGCTTTTGATTGAGAAAGATTTGAATGTCATGATGTCTTTAATATCCATTCCACCTACATGCTATCATTATTTTTTGGACTATCCATGGCACCTATTTAGTTTTTATGTCCCATGGTTTCCTGCCCATTAAGTAATATGCATCCACCCATCTTATCTACAATCTATCCTTCTGTGAGCTTAGATTTCATAAATGTTTCAGAATTGCTGTTTTATTGCACAAGTTAATATCAGTTGTGTTAGGGCATCCTATTGATTTAGGACGACATAGCACATCCCAAGCAATGATATACCTTGACTTTTCCAAAGCCTTATTTGGTGACCATCACTCCCAGGCCTTATCATTAATAAAAAAACATTATACATAGAGGGGGGCATAACCTGACCTCCAATATGTGTTTACAGAGAAATTACATTTGCAGTAAGTGAATACAATGACTGTGATCTATAACTATGAAATATTAAGCTAGCTCTAAGGAAGTTCATGTATCTTTGTCACCTTTCTTCTCCTGAAGCTTGGCATGCCTAGTTTATCAAGGTGGAAGTATATGATTACTATTGAACAGAGTTGAATGCTATGAAAGTAGTGTTGTGGTTGATCATATTGATGAATGACTTTAACAATGAATCTGCTATAAAATTAGCTTCTTTGAACATAGGTCTACAAATAAATAGTTGAAGCTGTGAGCTGAGCTGCAGTAAAGAGTATACCAAGGGATGCAGGTGCCAAGGTACTGGTAAATATTTCTTGATCCAATTGATCAAGAGTTCAGAGTCCACTTCCATCACAACATGTTTGATACCATTACTTAAAAACCAAGATATCCCCCATATAGAAGCTTCTACCTTAGCCTAATTATTAGTTCCTTGTCCTAGGGGAGCAACATATGCATAAATGAGATCACCTTTATGGTCTCTAATCACACCCCCTGCACAAATTTTACTAGGGTTAGTGATAGAACTGCCTTTGGACCAGTATACAATTGTCAGTTTAGTCTCTTGGTAACTTTTCTCAACATAAGATGCTAGATTAGTCCATCTAAAAGGTCAGGAGATGTAGGGGAATGCACTGTATAACAAAAGTGAAATGTCTTTGTAAATCTGGAACTTGACTCTGGATAATTGAGGCTTCTTTTCTCCATATTTAATAGCACACCTGTTCTTCCACAAGTTCTAGAATATGATAACTGAAGTAGCTATAGTACCAACCAATGTGCTCTATTGAGAGCTCTAGTTTTCCACAACTTCAGCAATATGTTCTTGAGTGGTTCAAGAGCATGGATAATCCTCATAGTTTAGAATAAATAACTCAATATTTGTCTTATAAATAGACCCTCAACAAAGGTATGAGATATAGTGTCTCATACAAAATTAAAGCAATATCCATACTTGATAGGAGCTATGCCAAATTGACTTATCCTTTCATTTATTAATAACTTCCTTCTCAGCACTCTCCATGTAAGGAAGGAACATTTGAATGGAATTTGTCTATTCCAGAGATGAATGTGCAGTAGTGATACATCTCTATGCTTTCTAATCACTCCCCAAGAAGATGTACAATTGAATTTACCATTTGGAGTTATAGTCTACAATGGGAGGTCTGGAGATCCTTCCTAAAACTAGATATGAACTCTAAGGATAAACTATAGCAGTGGAGAGGGAAGTACAGCAGCTAATTTCTACATATTCTATTCACTTCAATTTAAGAATTTATCAACTTTAATATTACTAGACCTTATACCATTAGTTTTGTGATTCTGAAATGCTCTTAGACCAGACAAGTTATCCCACCAGAAGTAACATGTGCCTGATCTGATCCTCCAGAAGATATGCTGCTCAGCTGCCTTCTTGTTAATGATCATTGCTTTCTATATCGGGGATTTCCCAGCACACTTTTTCCTGTCTATTGCATTCACTCTTTTGTAATATTTGGCTAGTAAGAAATCTCGTCAAATAGTATGGTTGCTTATGAAATTCCACCAGTCCTTCATCTGTAGAGTCTTACATGTATTTTCAACATGTCTTACTCCAATGCCACCTTCTGTAATTATGAAACCAAGCTGTTTCTAAGAGGCCCAATAATATTTCTTCTTATTGTCCTTCCATCCCCAAAAGAAATCAACAAACAACTTACAAGCTGTTTAATAATAATCCTTGGGGGAATGCAAGTAGAGAGGATGTGGATAGGTATTGATTGCAAGATATGTTTAATCACTACCATCCTACCACCATAGCTTATCAATTTAAAATGCTATCCAGTAATTCTGGATGATACATTGCTAACAAAACCAATATAGTGACTGATTCTTTATCTTTCTATATAAATGGGGCATCTAAGGTAATTAATAAGGCTATGTTTTTGCTGAAAACCTCTTTCTTCTTTGATACTTGAGACCGTAGAGGGAAAAAGATGATCTGGCAATAAGAAATGACTTATGTTCTTGTTGATCAATCGACCAGAAATTGTTTCATAAGAAGGCAAAATATTCATCACCAATCTAAGGGTTTTCCTTCTTCAAATAGTAAAGATGATGATATCATCTGCAAAACTAAGATGGCTAATTTGAGGACCAGTCCAATCCATATGAAATTCATAATAGTGAGGGTGATGGTTTAAGTTGGTGAGGGCTCTTTACAATACTTCAACCCCTAGAATGAATAAAGTAGGTGATAGTGGGTCACCCTGATTTAGACCCTTTGTAGAGTGGAAAAAATCATGTCTAGTACCATTAACCAAAAATGAGTACTAGTTGTTTGACAAAGTCCTCTAAATCATGTCAATAATGGTTTCACTAAATATAAATCTTCTTAATACCAGGCAAGTGTATAGCCAAGGAACCCTATCATATGCCTTGGTCATGTATAATTTAATCACCATATTTCCACGAAAAACTAGTTTCTTGATGCCACAGATGATCTCCTAAGCAAGCATTATGTTTTTAGCATTGCTCCTTCCTCTCACAAAACATGATTTTTTGTTTGAGATAAGATTGGGAAGAATTGGAGCCAATCTAAGGTAGATAAGTTTAGAAATGATTTTTTTGGTAAAGTTACTTAAACTGATTGGCCAATAATCAGATAGTTTTCTGGGTTGAGATACTTTTGGTTGAAGAATCAAGCAAGTATGAGTAAAGTACTTAGGCATATCATGATCATAAAAGAAGGAAATCACCACTTGGAGAAGGTCCATACCAATAATACTCCAGCAGGATTGAAAGAATTTACCATTCATACCATCTGGACTCGCTGCTGGGTGGGGGCTCTTGGAGAAAACCAGCTTCTTTACTTCTTTCAAAGTAGGAATAACCTGTAATCTCTCATTTTTTTCATCAAATATTAATTTAGGGATATTGTCTAGCATCTCGTCAGGTACTTACTCTGCTGTCCCAGTAGCGACACCCTTGAAATATGTAATTGTAGCTACAACTATGTCATCATCCCCTTGGAACTATACCCCTTCCTCATTCTTGACTTTGTGCATGAATATCCTTCTTCTTCTTCCTCTGATGAAGGCATGGAAATAGCTTGAATTAGCATCACCATATTTAAACCATTGTAGTTGAGATTTCTTTCATAAGATAGCATCCTCAACCTTGAGATATCTGACATATTAAACTTGTGTTTTGTAAAATTGCATCCTATTTTCATCAGTACTATCTAGGATGAATTTTTGCTCAGCTACCTTGGCCTTTTCTTCATGGATTTTACCATTGGCATATATATCCCCATATACTTCTTTAGACCATTGACTAAGAATGGGAGTTAATATCTTTCATTTCTCTTACAATCTCCACATAGGAGTGCCGGCACAATAACTTTGCAAACAGGTCTCCATAGTGTTAAGGAATGTTGGATGCTCTACCCAAAAATCCAGAAATTTGAAATATTTGACATTTTCCTCAACCTTGTCATGCATCTCTAGAAGCAAAGGACAATGATCATATCTCATAGAAGACAAGTGAGTGATGGTGGTCAATGAAATATCTTTCAACCGAGCATCTAGCACAATTGCTCTATCCAATCTTTTCTATATTCTAAACTACACACCTCTTGTAACGCCTCAATTTTTTGAACCAGAATGCTACACGGTACTCATGACCCTGAAGGACCACAAGCTAACCAATGACTGATATCTGTACCTGTAGACTACATAATATATAACTTGAAATACGAAAAACATGACAAATGGCCATAAGGTTCAACTGAATATAAAATCTGGAAAATCATAACATCATCATAGGGTAACGAATACCCAAAATAACTGGGAATAATTTAAGTTTGAACGTAAATCATAAATCATAAACCCAAAAGCCTCTAAGTACTGTCTGAACAAGGGGTCGAAGGAACATGTTTCCAAATAACTTCGCAAAACTAAACTAAAGTACTAAATAAATAACTCAAATCATATTATCCTTGAATGGATGAGGACTCACTAAAATAGTGAGACTGAAACGCTACTGCTGGTTTGGAACTCATGGCTCTGTACCTATGGTGTAACAAGAACAGAAAGCACCATAGCGCAAATTCGTCAGTACAACTGGGGTAATGAGTATACGAGTGAGGTAGGTTAAATACAAAAGAGTATATGCATGAACATGCGGATTGATATAGACATGAGATTGCAAATATGCAAACATAGAAACTAAGATCGTGATAATATGCAGACTGAATTTGTATACTGATAGCATGGTTTTTCTGCTATAAGTAACATGACTGATCACTGAATTCTGATAACATAGGTGACTATAATTTACAGTCCTGAATCTGATAGAACTAACTGAGTTCCAAACAACACTGAGTTTGACTGTATTTGAAAGTCCTGATATTCAGAAATCTGAAGAACTATATGAGTTCTTTTACTAAGACTGATATTGAAATTGTAGGAGGTAGTTGTTTAACCAATATGCCCCATGTGCTCTAATATAGCTAAGCTGGGTTCCAATCCTTGCCCTGACTGGAAGGGTGTCAATACTGCGCCACTGGTAAGGACAACGTGTGAGTAACCCTTATATAACTGGTAACTCTAGTGAGAATGGTGGGAACCCTCATATAACAGGTTAAGACACCTCATCTACCCTCATATAATAGGATGCAATGTCTCAACCTATGCTGGCCACATAGTTTTGGAATGCAAGATGATTGCTAAGAATCACACCCTCATATAACAGGTGAGTTCCCATCCTTGGATTCACTCGGTGCTAACTTCTACTCCTATATGAAGAGACTGAATTATGAATAACTAACTGTACAAGGGCTAAGTTTACCGAATACTACTGATATCTGACATATGACTGAGATTATAAGGTTTTCCTGATTCACATGACTGAGTAAATTCTACTGAATCATAGCTCGATTTCAAATTTCGTGAAACATGACATGGCTCTAGGCACACAGCTATAGTTTTCGGGTACGAATACCCCCAAGACTCGATAGAAGGAAACTGACTCAAATATGACGTGACTTGATCATAAGATTGGAGTCTATAGTTCATAATATCATAAGTAAGGAACACTATACTTCATGCATTTATACAACACCTCAAACATGGTAGGGAAAAATGGATATATTTCATGTACAAAATTCATATCTCCATCATCATACATTATTCATACCATAACTACAACAACATATAAATAGCATGAAAATTCATATTGAAATGTATAGATAACATGGACTTGTAATCTTGGTATCATGGAATTATGTAAATATGACTTTCTAGCATCCTAGGCATTTGATCAAACACCCTACATGCATTTTTTTAGGCATAGGTGGATTTGACACTTGCATTATATCAAACCATCTAACGTTCATGCTTTTCAACTAACAACCACACATATTCCATGAAAACATCCTTAGATATCATCTTGAAACTTAAGCAACAATCATCAACAAGTACATATAGATAGCACCACAAAAAGTTTACAAAATAACATTTAAAGGAATAATTCTCGAGCTCTATGAAGGAACTGAGTCCATAGATGAACACCTAGACTTGTTCTTGGTTTTTATTGAGAGAAAATCAAGAAAACTAGTATATTTTGGTGATATTGGAATCAAATATCGTGTTTAAGCCTATATATAGGTTTGGGAAAATGTCCAAAATACCCTTTAAAACACGGAGGTTGAACGCTGAAAACTGGGTACCCACCGAACTGGCAGACCGGCGCCTTGCTTTGACCCCCTCTCTAAGCAGGGCGGCACCTTGCTTAAAGAGGCTCTTTAAGATGGGTGGCGCCCCCTTATCATGGAGAGATACTATTTGTCAAATCCCAACATAACCTTATGCTATCCCAAAAAATTCCAAAACTTTATTGGAACGTACTATGACCTTATCCCATCACAACGCAACTTGAAAATCCAGAAACAGAGGTTGGGAGGGTCGTCAAATAAATCCCCAAAGTTTGGATGTCTAAAATAAGACTAAGTGTTGAACACTTATGAAAATTTGCTAAGTATTGAGGCTTGTAAAGCCAAATGATCTGAATTCAGACGCAACAATTTTTCGGGGTCTTACAATATCTCCCCCTTGAGAATATTCATCCACGAATGAGAATCAACTAAGAGGGGATACAAGACAAGTGAACATGAACTAGACATGAAGGAATAAAACATAATCTCAGGAATGATATTCTAAACATACTGAACTCATGCATATTTGATGCATGGATAACCGATGCATGAAATACGTAACTGATCAATCTAATAAATTAAGTTTCTTAAGATGAGAATGCATAGCTGATGCATGATCTTATAATTGAAATGATACATGAATGCATGAATGAGTATGCAATGGTAATAGATACCAAGTCTATATTGGGAACATAAATATAAACTGAATAAACGTAAAGGGGAACTGTTACCTTGCACTGGATCTGAATTGGTGTGGAAGAGGTGAGGATACTTGGTACGTATATCTGCTTCTGCTTCCCAAGTAGCTCCCTCGACCGACTGATTTTGCCAAAGTACCTTGACTAGAGGGACATCTTTGTTCCTCAGTCTCCGAGTCTGGTAGTCAAGAATTTTGACTGGGATTTTCTCACAGGAAAGGTTGTTCTGGACGTCAATGCTATGAATAGGGACCACAACTGCTAGGTCACCTTTACACTTCTTGAGCAACAAGACATGGAATACTGGATGAACTGAGGCTAGATCTGAAGGCAACTCTAGCTCATAATCTACCTTGCTGAAACAACTGAGAATCTTCAAGAGACCGACATATCAGGGACTGAGTTTCTCTTTCTTGTCAAAACTATTCACTTCCTTCATTGGAGAGATCTTAAAATAGACATAATTATTTACGTTGAACTTGAGATCCTTTCTATGGACATTTGCATAAGACTTCTGTCGGCTCTGAGCTGCCCAGAGTCTCTCCCTGATCAATTGAACTTTCTCTAAGGCGTCGAATACCAAGTCAGGACGTATAATTGAGGCCTCACTAACTTCAAAACAACCAATCACATATCTACATCTTCTACCATAGAGAGCTTCGAATGGAGCCATCTACATATTGGAATGATAGCTATTGTTGTATGCCAACTCAATCAAAGGTAAGTGGTCATCCCAACTTTCCTTGAAATCAATTGCACACATTCTTAGCATATCTTCAAGAGTTTGAATGGTCCATTCTTCTTGACCATCTGTCTGAAGGTAAAAAGCTATACTGAGATTAACTTGGGTACCAGACCCTTTTAGAATGCTTTCCAAAAGTAAGAGGTGAACTGGGTACATCTGTCTGAGATGATAGATAAAGGAATACCGTGTAATCTTACCAACTCCCTGATGTAGAGTTTGGAATAATCCTCGGCTTAATAAGAGGTATGGATTGGAAGGAAATGAGCTGACTTGGTCATCCTATCTACAATGACCCAAACAAATCGTGTTGACGATGAGTTCTAGATAAACCCATCATAAAGTCCATGTTCACTTCTTCCCACTTCCAAGTAGGAATGGTGAACTCCTGCATGGAACCACTAGGTTTTTAGTGCTCTATCTTAACCTGCTGGCATGTAGAGCACTGAGCTATGAACTATGCAATATCTCTCTTCATCCTACTCCACCAATAGATATCCCATAAATTATGGTACATCTTAGTGGCCCCTGGATGAATTGAGTATCGTGCACTATGCGCTTCTGTAAGAATTCGCTGCCTTAAGTCATCTACTCCTAGAACACACAAACGACCCTAACAACGAAGGACACCATCTCCCCCTTAGGAGAAAACCTCAACATTCTGATCTTTAATGCACTCTTTGAGATTAACAAGGCTAGGATCCTTGTCTTGCTTCTCTTTAGCCTTAGAAACTAGAGATAATTTGGAACTACTCTGAACACATACACTACCCTATGAAGAATCGACTAAGCGAACGCCTAGTCTGGAAAGCTGATGGACTTCCTGAGATAACTTCTTCTTTCTATCCTCAACATAAGCAATACAACCCATGGACAGTCTGCTAAGAGCATCGTCCACTACGTTGGCCTTTCCCGGATGATAAAGGACACTCATGTCATAATCCTTCAAGAGATCTAACCACCTTCTTTAGCAAAGATTTAGATCTCTCTAAGAAAAGACATACTGAAGGCTCTAATGATCTGTGAAGACATTTACCTGAACTTCATAGAGGTAGTGCTTCCAAATATTTAAGGCAAATACTACGGCTGCTAACTCAAGATCATGAGTAGGATAATTCTTCTCGTGGGGTTTCAACTGTCTGGAGGCACAGGATATGACCTTACCATGCTGCATGAGGACACAACCCAAACCTACTCTGGATGTATCACAATAAACTACGAATCCATCAGAACTATCTGGTAGAGTTAGAACTAGAGCTGATGTGAATCAAGTCCTCAACTCCTAAAAACTCTTCTCCCAAGTATTTGACCACTAAAACTTAACTTTCTTTTGGGTCAAACTGGACATAGGGGATAAAATAGAAAAAAAATCCCTCAACAAACCATCTCTAATAACCAGTCAATCACAAGAAACTCCTAATATTTGATGGAGTGATAGGGCATGGCCATTTTCTTACTTCTTCGGTCTTTTGAGGATCTACTCTAATGTCATCTCCAGAAACTACATGGCCAAGGAATGCTACTTATCAAAACCTTGCACTTGTTGAACTTAATGAATAGCTGGTGATCTCTAAGAGTTTGAAGTATTGTTCTGAGATGGTCTGCATAATCTTGCTCTATATGGGAAAAGACCAGAATGTCATCGATGAAGACTATGCCGAATATGTTCAAGTACCGCTTGAACAAATGATTCATCAAGTCCATGAAAGCTACAGGGGAATTAGTAAGGCTGAAAGACATAACTAGAAACTCAAAGTGACCATACTAAGTACGAAAAGCTATCTTCGGGATGTCACATTCTCTAACTCGGAGCTGATGATAGCCTGATCTGAGGTCAATCTTAGAGAAGTAACTGGAGCCCTAAATTTGGTCGAATAGATCATCAATATTGGGAATAGGATATCTATTCTTGACTATAAACTTGTTGAGCTGACAGTAATAATACACATCCTGAGAGAACCGTCCTTCTTGCGTATGAATAAGACTGGTGTGCCCTATGGGAAAATGCTGGGTCTGATGAATCCTTTATCTAAGAGATCCTTCAACTGTTCTTTTAGTTCCCTTAGTTTTGCAGGTGCCATTCTATAGGGTGGAATAGAGATAGGCTGAGTATTTGGAAGAAGGTCTATGCCGAAGTCTATTTCCCTTTCAAGAGAAATGCCTGGAACATCTTTGGGAAAGACTCCTGAATATTCATTAACCACTAAAACCATTTCAAGGCTAGGAGATTCAGAAATAGAATCTTTAACATGCACGAGGTGATAGATATAACCCCTAGATATCATTTTCTTTGCATGAAGGTAGGAAACAAGTCGACCCCTGAAAGATGATAGCATGGTATTTCTGATATACATAACATGACTGATAACTGAATTCTGATAACATGGGTGACTGTAACTAACAGTCTTAAATCTGATGGAACTATCTGAGTTCCAAACTGTACTGAGTTTGACTGTATCTGATAGTCCTGATATTTTGAAATCTGAAGAACTATCTGAGTTCTTTTACTAAGACTGATACTGAAACTGTGGGACGTAGTTGTTTAACCGACATTTCCCATGTGTACTAATATAGCTAAGATGGGGTCCAATCCTTGCCCTGACTGGAAGGATGTCAATAACGTGCCATTGGTAAGGAAAACATGTGAGTAACCCTCATATAATAGGTAGATCTAGTGAGAATAGTGGGAACCCTCATATAACAGGTTAATCCACCTCATATACCCTCATATAACAGGCTTCAAAGTCTCAACCTGTACTGGCCATATTGTTTTAGAATGCAAGGATAATTGCTAAGAATCATACCCTCATATAACAGGTGAGTTCCCATCCTTGGGTTCACTCGGTTCTAACTTCTACTCCCATCTGAAGACACTAAATCATGAATAAATAACTGTACGTGGGATAAGTTTACTAAATTTTGTTAACTGATGGAATACTACTGATATCTGACACATGAATGAGATCATGAGGTTTTCCTGAGTCACATGACTAATTGAATTCTACTGAATCATAGCTTGATTTTGGATATCATGAAACATGACATGGATATAGGCACACAACTATAGTTTTTGGGTCTGAATACCCCTAGGACTCAATAGAAGGAAACTAACTCACACATGATGTGATTTGATGACAAAATTGGAGTCCACAGTTCACAATATCATAAGTAAGGAATACTATACTTTATGCATTTATTCAACACCTAAAACATGGTAGGGAAAGCATGGATATATTTCGTGTACAAAATTCATATCTCCATCATCATACATGCTTCATACCACAACTACAACAACACATAAATTGCATGAAAATTCATATTGAAGTGTATACGTCACATGGACTTGTCATCTACGTATCATGGTATTATGTAAATATGACTTTCAAGCATCCTGGACATTTTATCAAACACCCTACATGCATTTTTTTAGGCATAGGTGGATTTCACACTTGCATTATATCAACCCATCTAAAGTTCATGATTTTCAACTAACAACCATATATATTCCATGAAAACATCCTTAGTTATCATCTTGAAACCTAAGCAACAATCATTAACAAGTACATGCTCATATCACCACAAAAATTTTACAAAATAACATTTAAAGGCATGATTCTTGAGATCTATGAATGAATTGAGTCCATATATGAACACTATGCATACCTTAGAGTAATAATCCACGAAGATTGTAGTAAATAGGCTTGGAATTGGAAACCCCCAATTGAACCCTAGACTTGTTCTTGTTTGTTCTTGAGAGAAAATAAAGAAAACTAGTATATTTTAGTGATATTGAACTTAAATCTCATGTTTATGCCTATATATAGGGTAGGTAAAATGTCCAAAATACCATTTAAAACACGGAGGTTGAATAATGAAAATTGGGTACCCACCGGACTGGCAGGGCGGCGCCTTGCTCTGACCCCCTCTCTAAGCATGGCGGCGCCTTGCTTAGAAAGGCTCTCTAAGTTGCGCGCTGCCCATTATTGTGGAGAGCTACTGTTTATCAAATCCAAATGTTCCCTTACGCTACCTAAAAAATTCTAAAACTTACCCAGGACGTACTAAGACCTTTTCCCATCGTAATGCAACTTGAAAATCCAGAAACGGAGGTTAGGAGGGTTGTTAAATAAATCCTCAAAGCTTGGAGGTCTAAAATGAGACTAAGAGTTGAACACTTATGAAAATTTGCTAAGTATAAAGGCTTGTAAAGCCAAATGATGTCAATTTAGACGTAACAATTTTGTGGGGTCTTACACCTCTCAAGTTAGACCAAGTCAACTTGGGTCCATGAAATCCCAAATCAGTTAGCCCATAAGCCTCAATCACCCACAGAAACTCAAAACTTTTTCCTTATCTCATAAGGGATGCTCCCTAACTTCTCACATACTTTAGTAATAACATTGAAGTCTCCAACGCTACATTAAGGTAGAGTTGAAGCTGATAGTTGTACCATCTTGTTCCATAATGGTCTTCTTAATGTGTCTCTATAATTGGCATAAACAAAGGTCAAAAAATATGTTTAAGAGAAAAAAAACTGTGAAATTGTGCAAGAAATCTATTGTTCTTCATTAGTATTGATATCACAATAGATATCCAGAGACTAGAAGAGCCAAATCTTGCCATTATAATTATAGCATGCATGTTCCATTTTAAGTTTCCTTTTTGCTACTTTAAGTTATATATTGTTGAAGAAAGGTTCCAGTAGAGCAATCAAAGAGATGTGATGAATATTTATAATTTTTTGGAGTCTTTCCAGAACACCTTGGGTAAATATACTCCCTGCATTCCAAACAAGATGACTAATCATTAGATTGTTATATGGGAATGAGACCTGGTGAAAGGTATAGCTGTGTGCCCATATGGGTTGGGTATAGTGTGCTTACCTCATTTCCTCAATTTAATTAAGGACCCCCTAGGGGATAATCCATACTGGCTAGCAATTAGATTTACATATTTCACAAAATCCTCTTGATCTCCTAGATTAAATACATCAACCCCATTTTCAATAGTATTCCCCAACTGACCCAATTTACCATCATTTGTATCATCCTCTGAGTGTATCACTTTGTATTCATCATCAAGTTCCTGAGAGAAACTCTGGGGTTATATTTTAGTGACTTTCTTCTGCATATGTTCAAGGTCCACTTTCTCTTGCAAGCTAGGGGAAACCTCTCATAGTGTTTCTGTGGGGTTCCCACCAAAATTCATTCCCTCATCCTGCATCCTAGTATTTTTTAGTTGGTTAATATCCATAGGCTCATTTATTGTCACCTCTTTAGAAATTATCCTATCTATTCTATGCTGCTCAGCAACCTCTAGTCTATTCACCTAATCAAATAAAGGGTCAGATACATCAATTATTTGATGATCCTTATGTTTGTCATTATCAGACTCATCTATCTACCTTGGACTTAGCTTGGGGTCCCTTTCAGTATTTCCTGGGTAAGCACAGGTGTTCTCACTCTCCCGTTGTAGGGCTGTAAAATCATTTAATATGGATAGAGCAGAAGTATCTATCTGACCACCTTTGTACTTATTTGGACACCTTGGTTTGAATATAAGTCTTTGGTTGTCTCTACTTTTTCTCTTTTGGTTCTGCCATTCATTGATAGGTGCCTTGCTTTTATTTGTAGTTTGTTGTTGCACTATGCCAAATGTATTCTGCATTCCTTGGAATGTTGAAGTTTCTTTCTTAGGTCCATCTCCCTGATTATCTTTAAATAGCTTTTGCCTTTCCTCCTCATCTTTACCTTTGATAGCACAAGATCTTGCAGCACGACCTTGGTACTTGCAATAAAAATAATATTCAGGACTCTCATCATACAAAATGGCTTGCCACTTGCCTTTACCATGATTATTATCATCATAAACCAACAAAATATGCTGGGGTCTAGGATTGGTGAGGTCAATTTGCAACTTGAACTTATCCACACTACCCCTAGTTTTATTATAAGTTTCCAAATCTAGAAACAAAACCTTTCCAATAGGAGATAAGAGAGGTGCCATTACCTACATATAGTAGCAATGCCAAGGGAGCTCAGGTAGGCTAACCCATACAGTAACTAAGGGAGTTTAATCATTATGATCAAAGGTAGGGGTTCACAATTGAATTCTCATCAGCTGTCCATGGATAAATATCTTTCCTTTATACAAAACTGTTGAGTGATCATACTCATTGTCCAGGTCAATACATAGATGCCTGGAATTGAAATGTGTAAGTTTAACCTTTATTTTTTGTTCTGTTTGAAGAACAAATTGTCTCCTAATTACCTTCATTTTGGGCATGTTTTTATCAAATTTCCCAATCAATGTAAATCAACATCTCTTTACTAGTTTTATTTTGAAGTCCTCAGACCTAAATACAACTGATAGAAGGCCTTGTTTGGTTGTTATTCTTGGTGGTTCAATTTTGATACACTCATATTTTATCGCCTTTGTGCCCTCATTTTCATGGCCAAGGAATGAATGACCCTAGGCATATGGGGTTCTTTTCCATGACTAGGTTTGGTCCATATAGAAGCAATGCCTTAATCTCCAACAGGTATAGGATCTCCATTCCCTAGATTGGATATCGGAACAGCCACACCATTCCCTTCATTGAGCAAAACTAGGGTTTTTACCATAGTAGGTATCTTACCAGATGATTGATAAACAGGAAGATTACCTCCATCATTAGATACTGGTTAATTCAGAATATAGTATGAATAGACTATAGTCGATTATATAGGAATCATATGTAGCTTCGATGTTGGTGCTAGATCCAGCTGATTATGCTTTAGATAAATCGCCAGTGTAGAATTTATTGTCACCTCCCCCATCTTTACTTGTATTTCCTATTGAGCTTGGTTGGTGATCACCTGAGACCATCATAATTGACTTTCCAAAATTAGAGCTGAGTGACCATCCAATTAAAGTATAGGCTGAGAGGTCTGTCCTATTAGTGGGTGAAGATTTCTGTGGGGACTGGATACATATATACCTGTCTTGTGAGAAACTATTCGGTGGTTGGAGAAGCTCCGTTTGTGACTGAGAAGACATGGTATTAGGTGTAGAGGTGGGAACTACCAGTTGTAACTACCTAGAGAGAGAATTATTAGAGAGAGAATTTAAGAAAAAGACATATAAATTTTTTTTAGTTACATATCTGAAATGCTTATCGATATCCATATTCAAAAATAGGATAAGAAATGTACCACTTGGATTTCAAAGATCAACTATAGATACTATAAAATAATTCTTGAAAATCCTTTGTGCTTTTTGTAAAATCATTTAGCTTACAATCCGTAGGACGTAGGTATCCCTTCTCCATTTATAATCCCTTCTTGATAAGTTTGATTAATTCTCTTGTTAAAAGGAGAGAAAAAGAAGAAATAAATGTAGGGATATCATTTTTCTTGTTTTATGGAAAATTCAGTGAATAGCAATGATACTCTCCTCCCTTTTCACTTAATACTAATTGGGGAAATAATTAAAAGGTGGCCCCTCACATTTTATCGATATTAATAACAAATATATAAAAAGAAAATATATAGAGGAATCACTTACTATTTTATTCTAATAGGCATAAAATTGAGATAAATAATTATACTTACACTACTCTTAGTAAACTTAATGTTATACTCTTCTATAGTATTAACTTAGATTTATTTTTTTTCGAGATGCTACAATATAATTCTCCTTGAACTATATGTAACTCATCACTCTCTATACACTATAAGTTACACTTACTCCAAGTATCAAAATAAATTCAATTTTTCCTAAGGTGTTACAACCACATAGGACTGGGGTCCCTCTTAGTTGAAATGATGAGTATCTCTGTCAATACCAGAGTCTTTGATGGATTGTAGTTAAATTATTATCTTGATCAGTTAGTATTACTACTTGTAAATATCATTTGACTAGAATATAAATATATAACCTAGTGATTGTCGAATAATTGATATTGAATTCATATTTTAAAGCTTGACTCTTATTATCTTTATTGTGATGATTGTTGTTTAGAGCCACGCTACAAGGGGGTAATTATATTATTATTGTCATTATTAATGAATTGATTGAGGTTCTAGAGGATACTTAGAGTATGAATAGACTTGTAATAGTTGGTAAGGTTTAATGAATGGAACAAGCAAGGTTTGGATAGTTTCATGATTAATTGTTCCTCGAATTATGGTTTGCTTTGTGTTTCCCATGTGGGGCTTATGTGCGTATAATTAAGGATATGATTATTAATTATGATCATGGGACCGAGTGGGGGCTTATATGTATATTTCTTTTGATTTGAGAGGATATATTATTGTGATAAGTGCACGAGGGCTTGACGTGATGTTATTGATCATTTTTTTTGCATTAAACTCCCTATTAGGTATTGAGTTGTCTGAGTGAGGTCTTGACTTTACATTATAGGTCTTTATTTGTAACTCCCCAAAAATAGGTCCCAAGACATCACACGGTGGTCAAGATAATAAGTAGCCTCAGCTAACCTTGTAAACCTTCTACTAGATGTGGATATTCATAAATAGAGAAATATCACCATAATAACAAAGCTAAAATGTGAAACTCTATCTATTCTAAGCTAAAATTATCTAAACATAATATTTGAAAGTATTTGTCTCAAAAGCCTGGACAATTAATATTAAAAATCTAAATTAAATCTAGCAGTCTGCAAAGTCTTTACTACTAATAAAAAAAGAGTCACTGGGACAAACCTCCAGCTGACTTGAACTATCTAAAAATATTGAATATTCTATACTAATAAGCTGAAAACTGAAGGACTAGGTCCCTGAACTATAAGGACTCACAAACTATCAGGATGCAGATAGAGATCCTTGAAATCGCTCATGCTTCTGAAATTGAACAGCCGCACCTACATAATGAGACAATGTCACACATAGATGTATATGTGGATAAGTACTTCTAGATTGTACTGAGTATGTGGGAATGAATGCATAAGTAAAACAATTTCTCAATATTAACATAATTTGTAAAATAATGCACTCTAAATGTAAATGACTCATACTAGCTTGATTAAATGTAAACTAAAAAGCATAATCATGAGTAGCAAAACATGTTGTGTAAATCTAGTGCGTGATAACATTTAGTTTCAAGAAATCTACACTGGTATTCTGTCTTTAAATCGTGCTGTCTAAGTATATAAAGACTTATATTTATATCTATAAACTTAAAGATTAGATCTCATAGCTAGTATCTTTCTGTAAAGCAATATCTGAATAAAGTTGTGAGCCTTTAAACCTAGTTTCTAAAAGTTGTTCTGTTATTCTTTTTTGTAGTCTTTTCTATTAGGGAATTCTTTTAAAAACTATCCTTCAAAGGAGGTTATTCTAACTGATATACATTATGTGAGTCATAGTGTCCCGCGTCTAGTTCCTTTATGGGAGAACCTCACGTTGGGGAGAAGTGTCATAGATTTACCAAGGAGTATAACCTAATCTAAGTGATCACATTTATATCTTTCATCTATATAGAAATGAGAATAATTTGATAATCTAAATTTACATTGACTTACATTTATGGAGCATGTGAACATACCTAACTCGGTGATAAATACTACTCCCTTTAATCTGTATGCTCATTCTTTAGGAAATCCACTTTAAAACTAGTATAATGGTTTAAAGATGAAAACCCACTGTATGTCTGTTAATATAAACTATAACTGAAACTGTAAAGTGGATTCCATGTCTAAGTTGAGATCGAAAGATCAAATTTTTAGTAAAATCTCAAAATAACTAGTCATGGGATCCTTAAAGAATAGTCATTCTTGAAATATGAACATTCAAACAAGGGCTTGGTAACTGATACATCAAATTCATGTCTAATCATAATAAAGTTCATGCTTGATAATGAAAGTATTGAAATTCAATTCTAAATCTGAAAATTTATATCATACGCATGAAAATACAAAAAATAGTCATGCAATTAATCAATTAAATCACTTAAAAACTCATAATCTTAAAATAACAATATTTAGGTATGAACCCTAAATTGAAATTCATAGATAATCATACGAAATCATGTAACTTGTAATTAAAAACTAGTTTTGGGCATAAGAATGAAAGAATTATCCTTGTTGAAAGGCCTACACACCTTAATGGATGACTAGATGACGAAGCTTGAGCTTTAGATTCCTAATTGGCTCTTGAAGATTGATTCTTGAATATTCTTGATTTGGGAATCCTTAATTTTTGGTTATCTTGGAAAAACAATGGTGGAATTTGGATTTCTTCGGGATTAACATTTGAAGCTCTAGGGTTTCTTAGAGTGAAATTTGATGTGAAATGAGCATATTAGGCTTAGAATAGGTTTAATTTTCTATTATTCATGATTTGGGAGCTTGAGAAAAGACTAAATTTCCCTTTAAAAATTTAACTCATAATTGGAATCCCAAAATTGGGCCCCACTATGATGTGGTACAATCATGGTGGCTCACTGAAAATCAGATGAATGCCATTTTAGCCTTTGGTGCGACATGGTGTTATCGCGTAATGTCACTAAAAAATAATGAGTTCCATTTTGCACTCCACCACGATGCAGTGTTTGTCTAATTATGAATTTTGATGTGATACAGGCAAATTGCATTAGGCTATTTGAAAGGGACGAATTGGAACTAAAAATTCTCCGTGATGCAAGCTTATTGTGGTACTACACTGGAATTGGACAATTTCGAATTTGTCCTTCACTGCGACGCGGTTCTTATGGCGGTGTTCTTTTATTTTCACCAAAATTTCCATAACCCACTATCATGGCCTGAATCGAGGCCTTGGCTGTGATGAGCATCCCGAACCAAGAAGGCCCAAACGCCTTTCTATATATGGTAACCATACACAACATTCATACTATAAAAGAAGATGCGGAAATATATAGCTAAAATAAAACATGGTCATAAATCTGAAATCTCTTTAACAATACTAGAATAGCTTTTTCATCATAAAACGACATATCTATTCGTCTGCGAAATCTCTACAACATAATACATCAAAACTTGTCTGAATCTGAGACAAGGACCGCAGTATATCAAAACCATAATAAATGATAAAAATCTAAAAGTAAATAGGACTTCTGAAATAGAGAAGGATCACCAAATGGTACTCTTCACTCCTACCTGAAGAAATCTACTACTTATCAAGACCCCTAGACTGTACCTCAGAACATGGAGGGAGGAGGGTTAATATTGTTGTATTGGTACGCGAAGAAATCCAAAATAATGTATTTGTAATATAAAAAAGTTGAGAGCTAGTCATAAAACATAATGAAAGATATAAATTCAAAAACATGGACATTTTTTATAATCATAAAACCTTTCTGTCAGTGCAGTTTTTTGATCTTTGTATTACTTTTGAGTTAGGTGGAACTCCCCTACAAGTCTAATATTCCACGAACTATATGGAATCCTCCATTGAATCTACGAGGAAGTACCCAACCCAAGTGTGCCATAAGGGTTGGAGTGTCTAAGTCTGATACGCCACAGGGAACTAGGACAGCGTATAATAATATACCCAGATGGGTAAATCACGGTTTTGGAAAATGAGTTGTCTGAATTCATGCCTTATTAGGGGAACCACCTAACGTCTATTTATGCACAGTTTTAACCATTTCTATACATGTATCATTCTGAGTCTCAAAATCTAAAAGTCTGATTTTAAACATATATTCTATTCTGTTCTAAATTACCATGGCATAATCTGAGTTGGTGTCGTAACACCAAGACTTGCAAGTCCTATTTTCTGAGCCATAATGTATCATGCATGATTTTTTAATTAAAAAATAGTTTAGACCACCCAAATATATAAACAGTATAATGGATTTCATGTTTCGAAACAAAGTCAAAACTATGTAGAGATTCTTCAAACATATAGTGGTCATGTGTTTTTGGCAGACCAAACTACTCTTTATTATATGTATATTCAACAAGAATCAATATTTACAACCCTCTCTTTTGAATTCAAAAATCAAGCTCTAGTCATACCATAAATCAAGACATTTCTTATCTTGGTTTTAAAGATGCATTTCAAAATAATTCATGTCATACGAAAGATGGAAAACATCTTAACCAGAGAGGGATTCTTTATTATTCGTTCTCTTAATTGAATATTCATCCTTAAACATATGCATACATATATATAGAAGTTCAAATCAATTTGGAGGAAGGCCGAAAGACCAAAACATTATTAGTAAGGCTTCTAAAACATGAATGTATTCATAAATCCAAAACCCTTTTCTTAAAATCATGATTTCTATGCCCATGATATTTTAGGAAAACACTGCGTACCTTAAATTAGAAGCTTTTTAATAAACTGTAGCTTTTGGTGTGCTATACGTATGATTTATGGGTGCCTCTTATAGCCCTCGCAATGGGGATTCCAAATCTTGAGGAATTAAGGAAAACCCATGGTTAAATCTTTAGATATTTAGGTTTTTAGTTTGAAACCCTAGGGTGAGTTCTTGATGAATTTGAGAGAAAAGAATCATATTTTGGTATTTTGGGAGTTTAATCCATGTTGTATCTGGATAAGGGATGGAAGATACCCATTTTTCCCTTTAAAATTTGGAAATAGAACCTGAAATTTTGGTGCGTGCGATAGGGCATGTGTATCACTCTTATCGCATAATGCTACTGTCTCAGTCACTAAAATGGCCATAACTTTTATCTTAGGTATCAGATTTTGGAAAAATTGGTATCATTGGAAAGTTAATTCGAAGAGCTTTCATTTGATAGTATGACCTATAATTCATTATATACATAGAGTTATGGTCGATTAATGCTGACCTAAGTTTCGATGCTCACTCAAACTCGAATGATAGGAAAGCTTTCAACTCATCCTTGAGTTAGGGGACCTCTATGATATCAATTCATGCTTAAATAGGTTCACACACTACATAATTGATTAACATGACAAATTTCCATAGGATTTATGGCTTTTGGATCATCTACACATAGAAATGATGATTTTTGCTCTAGCCCAAAATACAGGGTGTTACACTTCTTAATTGAGTATCGGATTGAGGAAAAATTAGTATCATTGAAAAGATGATTCAATTATCTACACATTGGTGGGTATAGAGCTGGAAAATTCTATATGCATCAAGAGTTATATGGTTTTGAAGTTAACCCTTAACACACTAGGAGATAAACTGATCTAAAAAGGTATAGGGTATTATAATATCTCCCCCTTGGGAACATTCATCCTTCAATGAGACAAATTTAACAGAAGATACCGAGGAACTAAGGCTATATGCTGGCATGCACAACTGAAGAAGCCTGCATAATTGAATCTAAAACATACTGAGTGATTGAACTAATATGCGAGTGTATGAATTTACAGGAAGATTACTATATCGCTAAATCTGAGATCGAAAAAGAACTGAATTAAGGAGAAGTATTACCTTCAACTGAGACTATGTTTGTGGAGAAGAGGCGAGGATACTTGGTATGTATGTATACTTTTGCTTCCAAAGTAGCACCCTCAATGGACTTATTTCATCACAAAACTTTGACCAAGGGAACTTCTTTGTTCCTTAGTCTACGGATCTGATGCTCAAGAATCTCTACTAGAAGTTCTTCGTATGAAAGGCTATTATGAATTTCTATTCTTTCTAGAGGGACTACAATAGTTGAATCGTCCATGCACTTGTTCAATAAGGACACATGGAACACTTGGTGAACTGCTGACAAGTCTGTGGGCTGATTTGATCAATCTGTCTACTATAACCCAAATCAAATCATGTTGACGATGCAAATTGGGTAATCCAGTCACAAAGTCTATATTTACCTCTTCCCAACTCAAAGTGGGAATACCAAACTCCTATAATTACCACTAGGTACAAGTTGTAAACTTCGCTACAAATTTTTCTATATCTTTCTTCATACCACTAAACAATTCAACTTTCCATAAACAACTGTACATCTTTATGGCTCCTGGATAAATAGAATAACGAACATCTTGAACTTCTGCCATAATCCGCTGTCTTAAATTGTTAACACATGGCACACATAATCTACTTTGGTATCTCAACATACCATCTTCCCCTTAGGAGAAAATCTCTACCTCTTGGTCTTTAACTGACCCCTTCAGTTTGACCAAAATAAGATCCCTATCCTTCTTCTCTTTCACTTCCAAAACCAGAGAAGATTCTGAACTACTCTAAACCCAAGCATTCCCTTTACCTTAGTCAAAAATCCTCACACCCAACCTAGCTAACCAGTAAAATTCCCAAACTAACTCTCTTTTACCATTTTTCACATGAGCAACACTCCCCATAGACAATTTAGTAAGGGCGTCTGCCACTATATTTACCATGACCGAATTATACAACACACTCATATCATAATACTTTAACAATTCTAACCACCTTCTCTGATAAAGATTTAACTCCCTCTGAGTAAAACGAAATTGCAAGATTTGGTGATCTATAAACACATAAAGATAGTGCTTCAATATCTTTAAGGCAAACACAACAACTGCTAGCTCAAGGTAATGAGGAAGGTAGTTCTTTTCGTGAAGCTTAAGCTTTCTAGAGGTGTATGTTATAACTTTACCTCTCTTCATCAAAACACATCCCTGACCGATTCTATAGGCATCACAATAGAAAATGATCCCATATGTTCCATCGGTAGTGCTAGAATTGGGGCTAAGGTGAGTCGAGTTTTCAAATTTTGAAAACTCTTCTCAGAATAATTGACCTCTAAAATTTAAATTTCTGATGAATTAGTCTAGACGTAGGGGATGCAATGGAAGAAAAACCCTCAATAAAGCATCTATAATAGCCAACTAAACCCAATAAAATTTGGATATTTGATGGAGAGATAGGAAGAGGACAGTTTCTTACTACTTTTGGTTTTTAGGGGTCAACTCTAATGCCGTCACTGGAAATAATATGACCAATAAAAGCTACTGATCTTAGCCAAAATTTTCATTTGTTGAATTTGGCGAACAACTAGTGATCCCTAAGAGTTTACAACACAATTCTAAGGTGGTATTGATGATCATCCTCACTACAAGAATAGAAAAGAATATAATCGATAATGACTATGAAAAATATGTCCAAATACTGTTTGAACACTCGGTTCATCAAGTCAATGAAGCTACTGGGGCATTGGTAAGAACAAATGACATGACTAGAAACTCAAAATGACTGTAACTAGTTCTAAAAGATATCTTTGGAATATCACATTCCCTTACTCTAAGCTGATGATAATCGGATCTAAGGTCTATCTAGAAGAAATAGTCATTGCACATTCACAAAGAATCACCTTTCTTTCGCACGAATAGGATAGGACCTCCCCATAAAGAGATACTGGGCCTTATGAAATCTTTATCTAAGAGGTCCTTAAGCTTCTCTTGTAACTATTTAAGCTCGAATGGAGCCATGCGATATGGAGGAATGAAGATAGGCTAAGTATTTAGAAGAAGGTCATAGCGAATTCTATATCCCTATTGAGAGGTACCCCTGGCAAATCTTTGGGGATAATATTAAGAAACTCATTGACTAAATAAACTGAATGAACAGTTGGGGTCTCAAACTTAGTATTTTTGACTCTAACTAGATGATATATACACCCTTTTGGGATTACCTTTCTATCTTTAATATAGGATATGAAATGACTCTTGGGAGACACTAAATTACTTTCCTACTAAAAAACACTCTCATATGGAAATTGAAACTTCACCACTCGGGTACGACAATATATGGATGTAGAAAAGGAATGGATCCAATCCATACTAAGAATAAGGTCATAGTCGAACGCATCTACCTTAATTAAATTTGCTAACATAATTTTATAAAGGATAGTGATAGGAAACTTTCTATAGATCTATTTGGCAACAACTGACTCACCCACTTGGGTAGAAACTAAGAAGGGCCCAGTGATCTTTTCAACACCTATTTCAAAATTTACTGCAACTAATGGGGTTACATAAGAGAAATTTGATCCAGTGTCTAACAACATATAAAATCAAAAATGAAATACACAAAGCATATAAGTAACAAGATCTGGTGAACTCTCCTATTCCTGACAGGATGGTAAATAATAAAATTTATTATGGCATTGACCACCATTGGTACTGGATGATGCACTTTAAGGATGGACTGGGTGACTTAGTGGAGCTGGTGCGCTAGTAACCTGAGTTTGGAGATAAATATCCCTATTTTCTTTCTTAGCATGAGGATACTTTTTGATTCTATGGCCGAAATTACCACATCTATAACAACCTTTATGTCCCAACAAACACTTACCATGATGATTTATACCACACTTAGCACATGGAGGATAACTGGGCTTTCTACTCACACAATTTTGAGATCTGGACATAGAAGTCTTAACCCACTACTCTTGTCTAGATACATGAGTGGGAGAGCAGGCTGAAGATGGCACTGACATTTATAAATGAATCTGAAATTCCACCTCTAAACTTTTTCTAGCCATACTCAAACTGCTCGGTTCTAGCCTTTTTATTTCCCTCTCTCCCCTTCAATTTTTCTGACTCAATCTTCTTGGCATGATTTATCAATCTAGAAATATCAATGTCTCTAATAAGCATGGCAGTCCTACACTCTTGACTACCAAACCACATACTCTAGTAACAAGCTTAGTCATACTCGCCCTAGGGTCAGCCATCGTATTAGGTTCATACTTGAAAAATGATTAAACTTAAGAAAGTAATTCTTCACTATCATCGAGCCCTACCATAAGTTCATAAAATCCTCTACTATAATACCCCACATTCCCTTAGCATAATCTAAGTACCATTGTATGAGTGTTCATATATAAAATTTTTGAAACACATATAACTAGGTAAGAAGTTATGGAGATTTTAAATTTTGGTCATTAAACATTGTCATTTTGAACCTTAGAATGTCGCGGAGCCAGTGTAAATAGCAATTGTCATTTTCTATATAAGGTGCGCAATACTGGTGCATCGCGCCAAAGGCCAATTTGGAATTTGGCAGTTTCTAGTATCTCTCCGTGATTCCACCGTATCATGCTGATCTTCCAGATCATAAACAAGGTGGCAATGTGATACCACCACATCTTATCACCATATAATTTCCCATTTGTTAATTTCTAGTGACATGGTGTGATAGTGCTGCATCGTGCTAAGAAAGGAATTGGAAAAAATTTGAAGAAGAATTTATTTTTCGTCAAGGTTAAAACAGTCTGTTTCCCTACTTTTCTTAATCTACCAGGTGTGCTTTTAATCCCTAAAAATGTTTTTAAATCATTATTTTATAATTCTTCCCCCAAAATTAAAGAATATCCTCTCTCAATGAAGAATGCTAGCTCTCAAATTCAAATCCAATCCCCAAGAATTCACCAAGAACTTCAAGAAATTCATCCATGATGGTATGTTAGATGTTCATCCATGAGTTCCTTTCACCCATGCAGTCCAAGTACCCAATTTAATTTCAAAGTTATTATCTTTTTCAAGGTTTATGATATAAAATTAAGATTTCACCCATGAATCTCTACGAATTATGATTTATTACCATGTTTCCATGAAGTTATTATTATTATTTGGTTCTCTATGTTTTTAATAGTATTATTTATTGAACTAAACCATGATTTACTACTAGCATATTGAATTCATGCTATTTCTATAAACTCCATGATATTCCTATGATTGTTTTAAATCATGAACTATAAGTGTTTGATAAAATGCCTGCAAGTGTGATTGATTTAATATAAGCCTTCATGCTTTGTCCTTCATGTTTTAGATTCATTTTACTATTGTTGTTTTTGAGTCCTGGGGGTATTAAATACCCAAAACCATAGCTGCTTATTTAGTCTAGTTTAAGTATATTATAGAATAGCCTTCAGAATATACTATAAGCATTATCAGAATAGTCAAATATCAGTCAGTTAAATGTAGAACAGTCGAGTGCTTCTGTGTATTTCAGTTGGGAGTAGGATTTAGCTTCGACCAAGTGTAGGGATGGCCATTTCCATGTAAGATAGGCAAAGTTGTTAGTAGAAGTCCCTATACTCCAAAACAATGTAGCCAGCATAGGATATAAGTAGTCACCTGTAACACCCCAAAATGTTATCACGAGATGTCACACGGTTCTTAAGGCTACACGTAGCCCCAAGCTAACCCTCAGATCCAAAAACCATCTCAAGGAATACAATTCTACAATAATCATGCATAATAAATAGATGTATCACATCGGGTTCAAGAGAAATACTGAATAATACTAGACTATACACCAAAAATATAAATTGAATATCTGTATGTACCGACCCTCTAGTCTGACAAAGCCTCTATACATAAAAATCAAGGAGCCGTTGGGACAAATCCTCAACTGGCCCCAACAGTACTGAAAGCCATAACAACAAAATGATATCAAAAAAATATAAACATGGTCCTTGAACCATGAGGACTCACACTGAGGGATTGCAGTTGAGGCGCTTGAATATCGCTAACGTGGCTATGGCTGAGTACCTGAACCTACATTATGTGAAAATGTATCCCATAGGAAAATTGTGGGTCAGTACTTAGGAATGTACTAAGTATGTGGAGGTGATGCAACAATATAAATATCATTAAGAATTTCATGAAAACATGTATATGCACAATGATGGCTCACTTGGCTTGAGTTAGCCTAAAATAATCTTTTCATGATATCATAGTAAATAAATCATATGATAAAAATCTCATAAACCATCATGAACAATTCAAATTTCTAAATCAAGACTCAGAGTGACTCAGTAATTCAAGAAACTCAACTCTTATGGACATGGGAGGCTCTTATAACAGACATAAACCATGTGAGCTACATGGGGTCCAATGTTTTGCCCTCCTAAGAAGAGAACCCCACATTGGTGGGAGCATCGTACTCTTTCCAGGGAGTACAAACTAAATTTAGTGATCACAATCTCATACCCAGCCTCTGGTCGACAATTATCAATAACAATCCTATGGTGGCATGTAGTTTCGGGGGAAATACCACATTTCCCACTCGGTACTAAATACTACTCCCAGATGCAAGCTCAGACGGGTAGGAAATCCACCATAAATATCACAAAGGTCCATCATAAAGACCAAATCAAATTTGTTTCTCGTTTATCAAATCATAAACAGTTTGTGGATTCCTAACTCGACTCAAATCAAATCAATCTTTCTCAATATCAAAATGTATCGATTCCTTAAATCATAACAATATTAATAACTTTGACAAAATAGCAAGACTCATTTTAACAACTCAATTTCATGAATCAATATGCTCAATAATTCAATTTGTCATAAGGGAGCTTAAAGCTTAACACATACCTTTAAAGCACTTGAAATATCAACTCATGGTAGAACTATGAAATTCATAATATTAAATATCAAGTCATAACTTGGGAATAGAAAAATGATGGTGTATAATAAAGCTTGAAAAGTTTATATTCTCATTGTCTCATGATAACATAATTTGGATATAAACCCACTTTTAAAATTAGATAAATCCATAATAGAAATCGAAGCTTTGGGTACAAGAACGAAAGGAGTGTTCTTGTTCAACCCTAAATACCTTGGATTATGATTTATATATGCACAGGTGTGATTGGGAACTCTTCTTGTTACTCTTGAGTTAGGGTTCTTGAAGCCCTTGAGTTGGGTACCTTAAATCTTGAACAAATTTGTGAAATCTATGGTTGGATTCTTGAATTTCTTGGAAGATTTGGATTGGATTTTGGAGCGAAACCCTAGTTTTTCTTGACTGTGGAAGAGGGAAATAAGGATTTCTCCTTGCTGGGGGTATTTATAAAGGGTTAAAACAGGTGGGAAAGACCAAAAAGTCATTTTGAAAATAGTCTAATTTTCCAGTTCGGGGCATGCAACGGTGCTATGCGAAATTAAGTCGGACGTCACCGTTGGACTACTCCAAAAAAGGGCCTCACTGCCTCGGTGCAACAGCGTCGGTCAACGTTCAGTTGAGAGTCCAACGGTTCATTGAACCCCGACATTGAATTATTCCAGTGAGTTGGAATTTTGCATCGATACGAAGGTGCAGGTCGATGTTCCATCGATAGTCCGACGGGACCTCGGACCCCACCATCAACCCTGGGCATTTCAGATTATTTCTATTTTTAGTGAATCGGCCATAACTTCTTACTCTGACCTTTGATTTTGATGAAATTAGTATTAATGGAAAGCTCATTCAATTCTCTTATACTTAAGTCATTCACATGGTTTTTAAAAATCATTCACTTTTTAAGTCATTCCCATATACTCGAAAAATGGATTAAGGCTTAAGGCTTAAGGAATGATCGAAGTATTATAATATCTCCCCCTTGGAAACATTCATCCTCGAAAGTTGTTAGGTAGGTTCAAGATCAAAGAGAAAACAAAGGATACTTCATAGAATGGACGAATTTAGGATGGAAGAGAACTATGTAGCTGAATACACTGATTTAAAAAAAGATTGAATTAAGAGGGAGTAGCTGAATTTGAGCTTGTGGAAAAGTGATAGGGATACTTAGCTAGCATGTCTACTTCTGCTTCCCATGTAGCACTCTCGACTGACTGGTTTTTCCACAAAACTTTGACCAAGGGAACCTCTTTGTTCCTTAGTCTACGCACTTGGAAGTCTTGGATCTCAACCGAAATCTCTTCATAGGAAAGACTATCCTGAACATCTAAGCTTTCTGGTAGACCCATAACAACAGAATCACCGATGTTTTTCTTCAGCATAAAGACGTGAAAGATGCGATGAATATCTGACAACACTGCGGGTAACTCAATCTTATAAGATGCCTTCCTAACACGGCTCAAAATTCTATAGGGGCCAACATATCGAGGACTAAGCTTCCCTTTCTTGCCAAATGTTTTCACCTTTTCATAGGTGAAATATTCAGGTACACCAAATCGTCAACTTTAAACTCAAGATCCCTTTTCCGTACATCGGCATATAAATTCTAACAACTCTAAGTTATCTTCAATCTTTCTCTAATTAACTTAACTTTTTCCATAGCCTCGAATACAGTATCAGGCCTAATCACAGCTGATTCCCATGCTTTGAATGGGACTATCTGAATACTAGCATGGAAACTATTGTTATACGCCAACTCAATCAATGACAAGTGCTCATCCCAAATACCTTTAAAATCAAGCGCACATGACCTCAAATTATCCTCTAAAGTCTGAATGGTCCTCTCGGCCTGACCATCTTTCTGCAGATGAAAATCGAAGCTAAGATAAACCTGGGTACCAAGGCCCTTCTGAAAGGCTCTCCAAAACTGAGAAGTAAATTGAGTACCCCTATCTGAGATAATAGTCAAAGGAAATCCATGGAGTTTGATGAATTCTTGAATATAAAATCTAGCATAATCCTCAGCTATATAAGACAAATGCACTAGTAAGAAATTAGCTGATTTAGTCAATCAGTCTATAACAATCCAAATGGAATCATGATGATGATGAGAAGGAGGCAATCCAATTACGAAATCTATATTCACTTCTTCCCACTTTCAAGTAGGAATGCTAAACTTTTCCATCACGCCACTAGGCCTTTGGTGCTCTACCTTAACTTGTTGACATGTACGACACTTTGCCACATATTCTTCTATGTCTTTCTTGATACCATTCCACCAATAGATTTCCCACAAATCGCGGTATATCTTAGTAGCACTAGGATGAATAGAGTATCGCGCAGCATGTGCTTTCTCCATAATCTTCAATCTCAAGTCATCAACATTCGAAACACAAAGTCTACCCTACAACCTTAACACGCCATCTCTCCCTTGGGAGAAAACCTCTACCGTTTAGTCCATAATGGACCCCTTTAATCTGACAAAGTTAAGGTCCCTATCCTGCTTCTCCTTTACTTCAAACTAAAAAGGATTCGGAACTACTCGAAACCCCTATACTACCTTCAGAAGTGTCAAACAACCTAACTCCCAATCTAGCCAAGCGATGTACCTCACAGGATAACTCCTTCTTATCATTCTGTATATACGCCACACTACCCATAGACATCCTGCTAAGGGCATCTGCCACTAGATTAGCCTTGCCCGGGGGATACAACACACTTATATCATAATTATTTAATAGCTCTAACCACCGTCTCTACCTAAGGTTCAAATCCTCCTGGGTGAACACATACTGTAAGCTTTTATGGTCTGTAAATACATCAACATAAGCACTGTACAAATAATATCTCTTGATTTTCAAGGCAAACACCACAGCAGCCAATTCAAGATCATGGGTCGAGTAGTTCTTCTCATACGACTTTAACTGTCTGGAGGCATAGGCTATAACCTTACCTTTTTGCATCAACATACAACCTAACCCAACTATGAAAGCATCGTAGTATACCACAAAACCATCAACACCATCAGGAAAAGTCAACACAGGGGCTGAGGTGAGTCGAGTCTTCAACTCCTGAAACTCTTCTCGCAAGATTACAACCATAGGAACTTTACTTTATTTTGAGTCAAAAAAGTCATAGGGGATGCAATAAAAGAAAACCTTCAACAAAGCGACGATAGTAACCAGCCAGACCCAAGAAACTCTTGATATCAAATAGAGAAATAGGTCTAGGCAAATTCTTTATAGCCTCTATCTTTTGAGGATCAACTCTAATATCTTCGAAAGAAAAAATATGACCCAGAAAAGTTACGAACCTTCGCCAAAACTCACACTTTCTGAATTTGGAAAACAACTGATGAGATTTAAGGGTATCCAACATGATTCGAAGATGATCTGCATGGTCATCCTCACTTCAAGAATATACAAGAATATCATCTATGAACACGATAACAAACAAATCCAGATACTACTTGAATACTCTGTTCATAAGATCCATGAAAGATGTTAGGGCATTGGTTAACCCAAAAGACATGACCAAGAACTCAAAGTGATCGTAACGGGTTCGGAAAGATGTCTTTGGAACATCACATTCCTTAACCTTAAGTTGGTGATAGCTGGATCTAAGATCTATTTTTGAGAAGTAGCTCGGACCTTTTAACTGATCAAACAAGTCATCAATTTGAGGAAGATGGTACCTTTTCTTGATGGTTACCTTGTTTAGTTGATGGTAGTCAATGCACAAACGCAATGTACCATTCTTATTATGTACGAATAGAACAGGTGCACCCCATGGGGATACACTAGTCCTGACAAAGACTTTGTCTAAGAAATCCTTGAGTTTCTCCTTCAACTCTTTAAGTTCTACGGGAGCCATATGGTATGGAAGAATGAAAATAGGCTGACTGTCGGGAAGGAGGTCAATCCCGAATTCTATCTCTATATAAGGTAGTACCCCTAGGAGATCTTCCAAAAAAAACATCAAGAAACTCATTAACAATGGCAACTGACTGAATAGTCCGAGTCTCAGACTTGATGTCTTTAACTCGAACTAGGTGGTAAATGCAACCCTTGGAAATCAACTTCCTAGCTTTGAGGTAGGATATGAAGTGGCTCTTAAGAGGTACAGACCTCCCGGACCACTAGACAATGGTCTCATCAGTAAACTGGCACTTGACCACTTGGGTATGAAAATCTATAGATGCATAGAATAAATGAAGCTAATCTATACCTAGAATGACGTCAAAATCAACCATAGGACAATTCTTATACACTCGCTTAGAAATAATAGATTCTCCTTCCGGGGTAGAAATCAGAATAGTCTCAGCAATTCATTAAGGGTCCACCTTAAAATTTACAGCAACCAAAGTTGTCACATAAAAGAAGCTCAAATCGGGGTCCATCAATACATACTAATCAAAATAAAAGATAAGAAGCATACCAGTGACAACATTTGGGGAGTCCTCCTACTCTTGGTAAGGTGGTATAGCATAGAAGAAATTCTGGTATAATCGGCCAATAGCACTAGAAGAAGTGCCCTGAGGAGGAACTAGGTAGACTTGGGAGAGGGGGAACTGGTAGCATGACTCTAGGAAAGAGTATCTCGACTCCTCTGTCTAGAATATAGACAATCTCTAAGTTAGTGGGATAGTTTTCCACAGCCAAAGCAACCTCTTTATCAACAAAACACTCGCCAAAATAATCTCTACCATACTTGGCACATGAAGGAGGATGAGGTGGGTTAATTATAATTTCCTGGGACCTGTAGGGGATAGGCGTACTCCCGTTCTCTTGCCTACTTCTAGGTACAGGAGCACTAATTGAGGAAGGTGCAGGCATAAACAGATGTCTATGAAATTGAGGCGGTTCCTTCCATGGAATCTTGCCTGACCAAATCCCTGCTACTCTAATCTAGCTCTTTTATTCCCTCTTACTCTTTCCCCCTCTTTCACCTTATCAACATCAATCTATTCGGCATGAATCATCAACCAAGAAAGGTCCATCTCCCTATTGAGCATAGCATATCTACACTCTTCACGAGGTAACTTTATGCACTGGTCATGAACTTGCTCATGATGGTCCTGGAGTCAGCCTTCATACTAGGAGCATATTTGGACAACTGATTGAATCTAAGAAAATACTCCTTAACAGTCATGGAGCCTTGTCTCAAATCCATGAATTCCTCTATCTTTGCTTCCCTCATCTCAAGAGGAAAGAATTTTTCCAAGAACACATTCTGGAGTAACTACCAAGTCATGGGAGAGGCATCCTCCTCTCTACTCTCCCTTCACATCTCCACCTAATCATATGCAACATCTTTGAATCGATAGGAAGCCAATTCAACACTCTCCTCCTTAGTTACGTGCATAATTTGGGTGATCTTTCTCACTTCATCTAAGTATATATGTGGGTCTTTATCTACCTTCGATCCATAAAACTCAGGCAGATTTATTTGCATAAACTCACAAACCCGAGTTGTAGCAGAATTATTATCTTGTGGAGAAGAAAAAGCAGCCTGGGTGTTAGCTTGAGCATTAGCGGTAACTACCTGGGCTAGCACCTGAAAAGCTACTCAAAATTCTGCATGAGACACATGCTCATTCAGGGGATCAAAGGGTTGAGGTCGCTCATTGTTTCTATATGCTCAATGAGGAGGCATTTTTTATTATAAGTGGGAATGAGTTAATCACAAATAATGAGGCAGTTGTAGGCATGCTATACCTTAGAAAGAAAGAAATTTTCCTAAAACTTTTTGTATCCTCTTTCTGATAGATGTGGAGAGCTACACATCAATGATTAAACTCAACGTAACATAGCTTGTCAGACTCCCTAGGACTCCTTAAACCTTAGGCTTTGATAACATATTTTTAATACCCCAAAATTTTATCCCAATACATCACATGGTGCATAAGGCTACACGTAGCCCCAAGCTAACCCTTGGAGCCAAACACCACCTCAAGGACTGCAATTCTACAATAATCAAGCATAATAAAGAGACGTATATCATCTGGTTCAAGATAAATATTGAAGAATACTAGACAATACAACCAAAATATAAATTGAATATCTGTACATACCGACCCTCTAGTATAACAAAGCCTCTATACATGCAAATCAAGGATCCGTTGGGACAAATCCCCAACTAACCCCAACAGTACTGAAATCCATAACAATAAAATAATATGACAAAAATATAAACAAGATCCTCAAAACATGAGGACTCACACCGAGGGATCGTAGTTGAGGCACTCGAATATCTCTAACGTGGCTACAGTTGAGTACCTGAACCTACATTTTGTGAAAGTATATCCTATAGGAAAATATGTGTGTCAGAACTTTGGAACGTACTGAGTATGTAGGGGTGCGTGTAACAATATAAATATCATCATCAATTTTATAAAAACATGTATATGCACAATGATGGCTCACTTGGCTTGAGTTAGCCTGAAACAATCTTTTCATGATATGATAGTAAAAAAATGATATGATAAAAATCTCATAAATCATCATGAACAATTCAACTTTTCAAATCAAGACTCGGAGTGACTCGGTAATTCAAGAAACTCAACTCTTATGGATATGTGAGGTTCTTATAACTGACATAAACTATGTGAGCTACATGGAGTCCAACATTTTGACCTCCTAAGTAGAGAACATTAGTGTGAGAATAGTACTCTTGCCAGGGAGTACAACCTAAATTTAATGATCACAATCTCATACCCAGCCTCTGGCCTACAATTATCTATATCAATCCTATGGTGGCACGTAGTTTTGGGGGAAATACCACATTTTCCTTTCGGTGCTAAATACTACTCCCAGACACTAGCTCAGAACGCATTAGGAAATCTACCACAAACATCACGAGGGTCCATCATGAAGACCAAATCAAATATGTTTCTCATTTATCAAATCATAAAGAGTTTGTCAATTCCTAACCCAACTAAAATCAAATCAATCTTTCTCAATATCAAAATGTATCAATTCCTTAAATCATAAAAAAATTAATAACATTGAGAAAATATCAAGACTCATTCTAACAACTCAATTTCATAAATCAATACACTAATAATTCAATTTGTCATAAGGGAGATTAAAGCTTAAAACATACCTATAAAGCACTTGATATATCAACTTATGGTAGAAGTATGAAATTCATAATATTAAATATCAAGTCATAACTTGGGAATAGTAAAATGACATGTATAATAAAACTTGAACAATTTATATTCTCATAGTCTCATGATAACATATTAGGGTATAAACCCACTTTTAAAATCATATAAATCCCTAATAAAAATCAAAGCTTTGGGCACAAGAATGAAAGGAGTTTTCTTGTTCAATCCCACATACCTTGGATTATGATTTCGAGATGCACAAGTGTGATTGGGAACTATTCTTGTTACTCTTGAGTTAGGGTTCTTGAAGCCCTTGACTTGGGTACCTCAAATCTTGAACAAATTTGTGAAATCTATGGTTGGATTCTTGAATTTCATGGAAGATTTGAATTTTATCTTATGGAGAAACCCTAGTTTTTCTTGATTGTGGAAGAGAGAAATGAGGATTTCTCTTTGCTGGGGTATTTATAGAGGGTTAAAACAGGTGGAAAAGACCAAAAATTCCTTTTGAAAATAGTTTAATTTTCCACTTTGGGTCATGCAACGGTGCTATGCGACGTCCCTTCACTTGGCGATATTGATTTGGACGTCACCCTCCGACTACTCCTGAAAAGGGCCTCAGTACCTCGGTGTAATGGCATTGGTCGACGTTCATTCAATAGTCTGATGGTCCATTGGACCCCGACATTAAATTATTCTAGTGAGTTGGGATTTAGCCTTGATACGATGGTACTGCTCGACACTCCATTGATAGTTCGACAGGACGTCGGAGCCCACCGTCGACCCTGGGCATTTCAGACTGTTTCTGTTTTTAGTAAATTGGCAATAACTTCTTTCTCTGATCTTCGATTTTGATGAAATTGGTATCGATAGAAAGATCATTCAATTCTCTATATTAAAAAAAATTAGAAATTAGGGAAATACTACATGGTTTAAAAATTAATCACTTTATATGTCATTCCAATATACCTAAAAAATGGATTAAGGCTTAAGGAATGATTGGGGTATTACATCACCCATTAGATTAGACTTGACTATCTTGCAAGGGTCACCCATTAGTTTAGTCTTGACAAACTTCATACTTTGGACATTATATTAGTACAGTGGATCCACATAGCCAGTGATAGTACTCATGGAACAGTATTAACACCCTTCTAACTAGGGTTATAGGTTGGACCCCGATTAGCTCAGATTAGGGCATATTGGTTAGATGATACCTCTCTCAATCTCAGTCATAGTCTCAGTTACAATATTAGTTCAGTTATTCAGTCATAAAATTATTTAAATGATGTATATAGATTTCAGTTATTCCAATATTTCAGTCAACAGATTTTGTACAGTCATGTTATATGCTTGGTCATGCATCCTTAGTATCTATAGATTTCCTTGCATTTATAGTATTTATAGAATTTTATTCATGTACAATATTTACATGCTCCATATGTATCTAATGTTTTCAAACTCTCATAATCTCTATTCAGTATTCTTTGCATTTCACGTATATATTCAGACAGTTCATTAATTCTATTCATGAAACCTTGCATACCATTTTACTCATTTAGCATACTAGTATATTCAAAGTACTGATCGCATACTTTTTATTTATACTATGATGTATCATATCATAGGTGCTGACACTCAATTCCTGAACCGTACTTAGACTTTACTTCTCAGGATATCGGTAGTATAGTAGCAGTGGTGAGTTCCCATCATTCAAGAATAATTTATTTTACTTCATATCTCTATTTCAGTAGTTAGTAGAGTTAGTTGGGGCCTGTCCCATCAACTCATATGCAGTCAATCAGTTTTAAAGGCTTTTTAGAGAATGAGTTAGTCATTCAGTATTCAAATTCTCAGCTGACATGTCAGTTTATTATTATTTTAATAGATTTAGTCTGTTATTTATATATATCCATATTCTAGTTATGATTTAGTTATTAAAGACTTATGGCAATATCAGTTATTTTTCTACAATTATGATATTATTGTTCAGTGCTAAGAGCAGGTTCCAGCTCATGGGTTAGCTTGTGGTCCCTCAATATTGTAAGAACTGTGTGACGACTAAGGGGTAGTCTCGGGTCATTACAAACTTGGTATCAGAGCCTAAGGTTTTAAAGTGTCCTAGAAAGTCTGAAAGCCATGTAAATTAGAGTCTTATGCATGGTTGTGTAGCGCACCACACTTATGGACAAAAGCATACAATGTGTTTAGGAAAAAGTTACCCTTATTTCAATATTCATGTTGTGTGAGTGAGCATGAGGTCATGTTAAACTCTTAGTCTAATACTTTTCTCTCTTATATTTACAGAACATGCCTCCTAAGATGAATGAAGAAGAACATAAAATCAACCAGCCTTTCAGCCCATCTAAGTGGATTCTTTTGACAAGTATGCCTCTCACGTAGAATTCAGGGTTATGTTCACTACTTTATCCAACCCTATGGTAGCTCTAAATGAACGGCTAGTTATTGTTCTAGCAAACCCAGTGGCTACTACTGTTTCTACCATAATTTAGGATTTCACCAAAATAATACTCCTTCTTTCATAGGATCTAAGTCCGAAGAGGATCCACAAGAATTCTTACATATAGTTCAAAAAGTAACAGATGCTATGGGGGGTGACATCTAGTCAATTGCTAAGTTGGATGCATATCAGTTATAGGATGTAGACTATACTTGGTTTAAGTAGTGGAAGGTGGATAAGGGTATTGATGCAGGGCCAATAGAATGGGAAGATTTTACCATAGCTTTCTTAGACAGATTCTTCCCATTGGATTTGAGAGAGGCCAATGTGTTAGAATTTACTAACTTGAGACAGGGAAGCATAAGTGTGGGGGAGTATTCCCTCAAGTTAACTCAGTTATCTAGATATGCTCCTCATGTGGTGGATGCTAACAGGTCCAAGATAAATAAATTTATGTTTGGAGTGTATAATAGAGTGGTTAAGTAGTGTAGGATTTCAACGCTAATTAGTGAGATGGACTTGTCTAGGCAAATGGTCCTTGCTCTATATATAAAGGAGTAGAAGATTAAGAAGAGAGAGAGAGGAAACAAGAGAGATAGAATGACAAGCTTTAACTTCAGTAATCCAAAGTCAAGGAGTGGTAACCATTCTTAGTTTCAACAAAGGTCTTCAACCCCAGCACCCTCTTAAGCCAGTGTTCCTGTACCTAAATTCAAGAGTGACAATAAGGATGAGGCACCATGATCTAAATGCTAGGTTAGTGTTAGAAGTTCTTATACCAATCCTCTATGTTATTAATATGACAGACACTATTAGAGTGAGTGTAGTACCCAAGATCATCTCAGCACAACTTTTCATCTTTAGATAGAAGATCAAATAGAAAGGACCATTCAGACTCTTGAGGATATGCTAAGAGCATGCACAGTTGATTTCAAGGGTCGTTGGAATGACCACTTGCGTTCGATTGAATTCGCATATAATAACAACTATCATTCTGGTATCTAGATGGCTCCATTTGAATCTCTCTATAGGAGGATATGTAGATTTTCTATTTGTTTTTTTGAAGTAGGTGAGGCTACAATAGTAGGGCCTGACTTGGTTTTTTATACCTTGGAGAAGGTTTAGTTAATTAGAGATAGGCTTAAGGCTTCCCAGAGCCGATAGAATTCGTACGCAGATGTGAGAAGAGAGGATCTAGAGTTTGTTTTTAGTGATTTTATGTACCTGAAAAGCTCTCCCATGAAGGGAGTTAAAAGGTTCAGCAAGAAAGAAAACTCAGTCCCCGCTATGTCGGTCGCTTCAAAATTCTCAGTCATTTTGGAAAGGTAGATTATGAGCCTAAGTTGCCTTCAGATCTAGCCTCAGTACACCTAGTGTTTCATGTCTAATTGTTGAAGAAGTCTATTGGTGATCCAGCTATAGTTGTTCCTTTAAAAATCATAGATGTTCAAAAAAGTCTTTTCTATAAAGAAGTTCCAGTCAAAATTCTTGATCATCAAGTTCGTAGACTAAACAACAAAGAGGTTCCACTAGCCAAAGTCCTTTGGAGAAACCAGTCTGTTGAGGGAGCCACTTGGGAAGCAGAAGAAGATATGCGGACCAAGTACCCTCATCTTTTTATTGTGAATCTAGACTCAGTTTAAGGTACTATTCTTCTTAATTTTTCTATCTATCATGCTCAATTTAAGTTGCACATCATGTTCATGTCAGTTGTGCATTTCAGTCATGCATTCTATGTATCAGATATGCTTGTTCAGTGTGTAAGCTTAGTTCAACAGTCTTCCTTAGCTTAATTAGTTTTATTCGAGGATGAATGATCTCAAAAGGGAGATATTATAATACCTCGTATTTCCTTAGCATAATCTATGTCCCATTGAATAAGTATCCGTATATAAAAAATTTTAAACACTATTATTTCTTAGCCTAGATCCTGTCATTGCATAGGAAATTGAATTAGCTTTCCAATGACATAAAATTTCCCCAAATCCTATAACCGGGTAAGAAGTTATGTCAATTTTAAGTTTCAGTCTTTAAACATCATCATTTTGACCCTTAGCGCATCGTAGAGCTATTGTAAATAGCAATTGTCATTTTCTATTGAAGGTGCGCGATCTTGGTGCATCGCCCCAAAGGCCAATATGGAAGTTTCCAGTGTCTCTCCAGGATTCCACTACATCGTGGTGATCTTCTAGGTCAAAAAAGGTGGAAATGCAATATCACCGCGTTGCACTACCATGCAATTTTCCAGATGCTACTTTCCAGTGACACGGCGCGATAGCATCGCGTCACGCCAGGGGAGGAATTTGGAAAATTTTGACGAAGAATTTATATTTCATCTAGGTTAAAACAGTTATTTTCCCTAATTTTAGTCCGCCTTGGTGTTCTTGAAAGCCCTAAAAATGTTTTTAACTCATTATTTTTTAATTATTCCCCCAAAAATTAAAGAATATCCGCTTTTAAGCAAAAACTCTAGCTATCAAATTCAAGGTCAATCCTCAAGAATTCACCAATAACTTCAAAAAATACATCCATTAAGGTATTTTAGATGTTCATCCATAGGTTCCATTCACCCATGAAGTCCAAGTACCCAATTTAATTTCAAAGTTATCATCTTTTTCAAGGTTTATGATATCAAATTAAGATTTCACCCATGAATCTCTATGAATTATGCTTTATTACCATGTTTCCATGAAATTATTATTATTATTTGATTCTCCATCTTTTTAATAGTACTGTTTATTGAACTAAACCATGATTTACTACTAGTATGTTGAATTCATGCTATTTCTGTAAACTCCATGATATTCCTATGATCACTTTAAACTATGAACTATAAGTGTTTGATTAAATGCGCATAAGAGTGATTGATGTAACATAAGCCTTCATGCTTTGTCCTTCATGTTTTAGAGTTATTTTACTAATATTGTTTTGAGTCCTGGGGGTATAGAATACCTAAAGTTTCAGTATATTACACAATAGCCTTCAGAAAATACTATGAGCATTATCAGAATTAGAAAATACCAGTCAGTTAAACTAAGAATAGTCTAGTGCTTTATTATCTTTTATTTAGGCGTAGGATTTAGCACCGAGCGAGTGTAGGGATGACGGCTTCCCCATCAAATAGGCTGAGTAATTAGTAGTAGTCCCTATACTACAAAATTACATAGCCAGTGTAGGTATAAGTAGTCACTTGTTAGATTAGGCTTAACTATATCGCATCGGTCACCCGTCAGTTCAGGATTGGCATCCTTAGTCCTTTGGATATTATATTAGTATAGTAGATACGCACAGAGATTTTTAGTTTTTGTGGCATGTTATTAACACCCTTCCAACTGGGGTTACAGGTTGGACCCCGGTTAGCTCAGATTGGGGCATATTGGTTATATGATACCTTCCTCAGTCTCAGTCATAGTCTCAGTTGCAGTATCAGTTTCAGTTATTCAGTCATAGAGTTGTTTGACCAAAACATAAAAATTTTAGTTATCCCAGTATTTCAGTCTACAGATTTTGTACAGACAAGTTATATGCTTGGTCATGCATCTTCGTTATCTATAGATTTCCACGCATTTCTAGTATTTATGGACTTTCATGAATATATAGTATTGCATTCTCCATGTGTCTCCAGTATTTATAGACTCTCATGATATCTATTTAGTATTCCATGCCTTATATGTATATTCAAATATTCAAATATTTCAGTATTTCTATTCATAAAACCTTTCACACCAGCCTAACTCATTTAGCATTCAAGTTCATTCAAAGTACTGATCCATACTTTTCTTTTGTGCTATGATGTATAATATCATAGGCACTGACACTTAGTTCTCGGATCATACTTAGACTTCACTTCTCAGGATATCAGCAATACAGTAGCAGTGGTGAGTCCTCATCATTCGAGGATAGTTTATTTAACTTTATATCTCTATTTCAGTAGTTAGCAGAGTTAGTTGGGGTTGTCCCATCAACTCATATTTAGTCAGACAATTTTAGAGGCTTTTCAGACATTGATTAGTCATTTATTATTTAGATTCCCAGTTGACATATCATTTTATCAATATTTTAATAGATTTAGTCATTTATTTATATATATCCATATTCCAATTGTGATTCAGTTATTAAAACCTTATGGAAATATCAATTATTTTTCTACGATTATGATATTATTGTTCAATCCTCACAGTAGGTACTGGCTCATAGGTTAGCTTGTGATCCTTTGGGATTGTAAGCATTGTGTGGCGACTAGGGGGTAGTCTTGGGTAATTATATATACCTTAGCTTCTCTCATTTTACACGAAAATACCATGACTATAAATATATCCCAAAACACCTACCAAATTATAGGAGATACATTCTCATCTCTACTATTCTTCTATATAACTACCCAATGGCACATCCTTCATCTAGTAGGATTCCAACTCTATAATATCTTCCTTAGTAATATGCATAATCTGGGTGATCTTTCTAGTCTCCTCTAAGTAAAGCTCTGGGTCCTCACTTATGTTTTACTTAAAGAATCAAGCAAATTCATTCTCCTGAAGTCTCTAATTTTTGTTGTTGCTTTATCCCTGTTCTGCTAAATTAGGACTTTCACATGATGGTTTCCCTGAATATTAGCAGTCACCACTTGGGCTAAATCTTGAAAGACAGTCCTTAATTCAGCATGGTATACATTCTCATTTAGATGGTTAGTGGGATGGGGTGGCTGGTTATCATTTCTCTATGTATTATCTCGACGAGGAGGCATATTAAACTATTATGCAATAGCATAAGTTAAAAGAAAATAGAGACACTATAAGCAAGATAGATCATTAAAGAAAAAGATGATTTCCTAAATATATCCTGTATTGGTGCGCTTCATACCCATGATCAAGTCTCTATGTAAAGTATCTTTTCTAACTTCCAAGGACTCTTATGAACCTTAGAATTTGAACCAACTTTATAACACCTCAAAAATGAGTCTTGAGATGTCACACAGTGCTTAAGACTACAAGTAGCCTCAAGCTAACCCTGTAATCCTTCTACTAGATCTGTATACTCATAAATATTGAAATATGAACATAATATCAAAGCTAAAATACAGAACTCTATCTTTTCTAAGCTGAAATTATCTAAACATAATATCTAAAAGTATTTTTCTCAAAAGTCTGGATAATTAATACTGATAATCTGAATTAAATCAAGTAGTATGATAAATCCTACTACTAATAACTAGAGAGTCACTGGAAAAATAGAATGACTAGGTCCATGAACTATAAGGACTCACTAACTATCGGGAGGCAGATAGAGATACCCTAAATCACTCACGCTGCTGAAACTGATCACTTGAACCTACATTATGAGACAATGTAAAACATAGACGTATATATGGATCAGTATTTCTACTTTGTACTAAGTATATAAGGGTGAATTCATAAGTAAAAAAATATCTCAACATTAGTGTAAATTTGCCAAAGAATGCACGCTAAGGGTAGTTAACTTACAATAGCTTGAATAACTGAAAAATGAGAATCATGATCATGAGTAATAAAGAATGTTGTATAAATCTAGTGAGTCATAACATTTAGTTTCTAAAAATCTACATTGGTATACTGTCTTTAAATTATGTTTTCTAAGTGTAGAAAGTACTCACTTTTATATCTGAAACTAAAATCTAAAATCTCATAGCTGGTATATTTATGTAAAGCAATGTTTGAATAAAGTTGTAACCCTTTACACTTGGTTTCTTAAAACTATTTTTTTTATTCTTTTTTATAGTCTTTTCTATTAGGGAATTCTTTTAAAAATAATTCAGCAAGGGTGGTTCTTCTAACCGAGAAATACTATTTGAGCTATCATAGTGCCCAGCGTTTAGTTCCCTTATGGGAAAACCTCACATCAGGGAGAGGTGTCATACTCTTGCCAAGGAGTAAAACCTAATCTAATTGATCATATTTTTATTGGTCAGCCATTTAGAAATTAGAATAATTTGATTATCTAAACCGATGTTAACTCGTTGTTCTGAGGCATGTGAACTTCCCCAACTCGGTGCTAAATACTATTACCTTTAACCTATATGCTTATTTTGTAGGAAATCCACTTCAAAACTAGTATAATGGTTTAAAAATGAAAACTAACTGTACATCTCTTAATTTAAATTGTAACTAAAATTGTATAGTGGATTCCATGTCTAAGCTAAGATCAAAAGATCAAATCTTCATTAAAATCTGAAAATAACTAGTCATGGAATGCTTAAAGCATAGCTATTCTTGAAATATCAACATTCAAACTAGGGCTTAGTAACTCATGCATCAAATTCATGTCAAATCATAATAAAGTTCATGGTTAGTAATTAAAGCATTGAAATTCAATTCTAAATCTAAAAGTTATATCATATGCATGAAAATATGAAAATAGCCATGCAATTCATCATCTAAATCACTTAAAATCTCATAATCTTCAAATAGAAATATTTGGGTATGAACCCTAAATTAAATTCATGGGTAATCATACAAAATCATGTAAATTGTAATTTAAAACTAGTTTTAGGCACAAGGATGAAAGAATTATCCTTGTTGAAAACTCCACATACCTTAATTGATGACTAGATGAAGAAGCTTGAATTGTACATTCCTATTTGTTCTCTTGAAGATTGATTCTTGAATATTCTTGAATTGGGAATCTTGAATTTTGGGTTATCTTGGAAAAATAGTGGTGGGATTTGAATTTCTTGGTGATTAAGATTTGAAGCTCTAGGTTTCCCTGAGAGCAGTTTTATGAGAAGTGAGCAGATTAGGCTTATAATAGGTTTAATTCTCTTTTATTCATGATTTTGGGCTTGAAGAAAGACTAAATTACTATTTAAAATTTAACACAAAATTGGAATCCCAAGTTTGGGCCCTATCGTGATGCAGCACAATCGTGGTGGCTCATTGGAAATCGAACGAATGCCATTTTTGCCTTTGGTGCAACACATCGTAATCATGTTGCATCACTGGAAAAGAAAGAGTCTGTTTTGCACTCCACAATGACACAGTGTCTATACAATTGTGAATTTTGATTCAATACCGACAAAATGCATTAAGATACTGGAAAGTGACGAATGAAAACTAGAACTTCTTCGCGATACAGGCTAATCATGGTGCTTTACTAGAATCGAACAACTGCAAATTTTTCCTTCACCGCGATGCGGTGCTTATCATGGTGTTCTACTATCTTCATTAAGATCACCATAACTTCTTAATCGAGTGTCAGATTGAGGAAAAATTGGTTTCATTGGAAAGCTGATTCTATTATCTACACATTGGTGGGACTAGGGTTATACACTTTTGAAATTAACCATTAACACACTAAGATCTAAACCGAGCTAAGAAAAGTATGGGGTATTACATTATTGCATGTTCATTATAGTGATGCCCGACTGAGGGTTGAATAAGATAAAATTGATGACTATATGACTTTTTCTTCTGGTTTTCCAGATGGAAACTGATATCACAAATTATTATTATATTGAGTTGATTCTGAACTCACTTACGCATGTGTTCAATGGATTTTGATCATCATAATAATAGTTTGTGAGTATTACTTACTCATATCACGCATGCATATTCATGAGATACTGGTTACTAAAACATTCTAAATTTTGTATGAAATTGAGACACCTTATAAAATGCCTATACTGAGAAATATGCAGATAAGGTTGATTTGAGACATGATATTGAGATTATAATTACTATATGGGTTGTGATCTTCTCATGACTAATACTTGAAAGCGGTGAGGCTTGGTAGGTTTACATAGAAATTTATGTGATAACTTTCAAAACATCCATCATCATCCCATCATCATTACTACATTAATTGCATTTCCATTGTTAATATAGTTTGGTATTATCGTTGAGTTCTTAATTTTGTAATTATCATGATTGCACCTTGTTTGTCATATTGTGTTTGAGCATTTATTTTATTTTATTACTTTAAGTTATCTTATCTTATATTGGTTTGGAGGTCAAGGTATTATGAGATATGGGATATGAAGGTGGCTTGACTGAAGAAATAGTTGGGTAGTACCTTATGGTATTGTGGGATAAACCCGTATATATGCACACTTTCCCTATATTTATCCTATGTTAATTATTGGTTTAATTGTTTAAGAATGATATATTACATTTGTAAGTTATTTTCATCAATCACTTCTCTTATTGTTGAATATAAATGGAATCGCGTTGACTCACATGGATTACTGTGTCTACCTTGTATTTGTTACACCTATTAACTTTTGTGTTAGGTTAAATAATAGGATAAAGTATTATGATTTTGATGGTTATAGGTTGTTCGAAATACCTGGGTAGCTGGGTTGGTAGTTTTCATGATCACATTGAATTAGATTCTGTTAACGATGATGCTTGCTAAGTACACGTGATTGCGTACTCACCCTTGCTTCTCTATTTTTTTTCATCCTTTGCAGGCACTGGTTTGAGTAGTAGATCATAGATTGCATTACTTTCAATATTGACATGGGGTAGATCGAGATAGTGGCTGATGGACTGGACCTTCAGGACTTCTTGAATCTCTCTAATTTTATTTTATGCATTTATTATATTTACGATACTTTAGATTAGTAATTATACTCATAATATGTATTAGAGGATTATAATAATGACAACCATACCGGAGATGTATTTTGGAGACTTGAGTCTCGTTATATAAATTGAGACTAATCTGTTGTTTCTGCTTTCATTACTTTTTCTTAAAGTGTAATCTTTGAAATGGGTTAAGCTTACTCATTCGGAGGGTGTGACACGTGTCATCACATGCCTATTTTTGGGTCATGATGTAAGCTCATAAACATTGGTGATGAGACTTTTGGTACTTAATAATTCAAAGGAGAGAATAATGTAGGACATCCAAACACACCCTTGAATTAAAAGTTTAAGTAAAAATAAGATAAATATAAGATATAGTAATAATCTCAATGATATGATGCTTTTTGGAAAAATCATAAACACTAATTGTCTTAAAATAGACAAAACCCTTAAAAGATTTTAGAGAAAGTTCAAGAAATTAGAGTCAGGAACAACGGTATCTAAGTGGCGTGTTTCTAGAAAAGAAACATATTTTTGATCCGTTGGTTAAAAAAGCTACTAAACATGATCATAATGCTATAGATTATAATAATGCCCATCTATGATCTGCCCCAGTAAGAAAGAGGTGTTCTCAGGATAGATCAACCTGGTTTATCATCATTAAACCAAAGCTTCTAAAATTCCTGGTCTATATGTTTTCAAGGCATACATAGGCACTGACATGAACTTAATCCCTGCTCATCCTCGAGCAAGCTATACACTGTTTTAGAATCTATAATAACTACACTAATTGAAATAGATTACTCAAGCTATGACTACAACAAACCACAACAAATGACATGTTTATAAGGCACATGTTTTCTTCATTCAACATATTTACACTAATATCTTTACATTACCAGCACAAAAGCTCATCACCTGTAATTCCCAATAAGATCGTAGAAAAGTATTAAACTATTCATCATACATTAAAGTATCCAAATCAATTATGTCAAATTATAATTAAGTTTCATGACCATTCACCCTGCGTGTAAAGTGTCTTTAATGTGATTATGTCCATAGGAAGCACTTAGAGCAAGGTTGAGTTAAGAACTTTTGTATTGTTTGAGTTTTAGCACTTGATTCTTTAAGGGTCAACTTCAAACGAGTGTAAATTCTAGAATAAATAGAGTTTTGGAGGTCACGAAACAAGAAATAAAAGATCATCTAGTCATTTTTCCAACACATCTGATTTCACCTTAATCTAATATCAGATTAGAAAGTAATACATATTTTACCTAGGAGTGTCTGTCTACTAGAGGCTGACTACTTGAGTCGATGAGCAATTAACTTAGTCATCAACCTTCACTAGAAAATATCTTAAATAATTTGGATATTGATAACTAAGTTGATGATATATCAACTAGTTGACAAGCTATCAACTGATTCGTCAACCATAACCGAAAAATATCCTAATCTAGCTAGAGATTGACAACTATGTTGATGAACTATGAACAAAATGATAGGAGCTGTCCACTTAGTTTTCAACTGAGAAATTCCTATAAATATTTGTAAATTTCCTTGGTGGTAGTTTGGTCTTTTCCTCACCTAAAATTCCTCCCACCCAACTTAAGTCATTCCATAAGCATTTTTACCCATTATTAGTCAGTTTTCAATGCTTATTTTCTCTTCACTCTCAAGATAAAAGAAGTAGGGTTTCTTTCCAAAGTTTAACCCCCAGGGCTCTAATTCAAGTTTCCTTCAAGACATTTACTAAATTCAGGTATGTGGAGTTTGAAAAAGGATAATCATTATTCTAGGGGATTGGCTTTCAGATTATAAATCCATGTTCTTATTTTAAGGTGACTTTTATCGGTATAAGAATACAATATATATATATATATATATATTGAAAGTAGTATTTAGCACCAAGAGAGGAATATGGGTCCGCACATCCTATTTCTCAGAAACTACGTGCCACAATAGGTTTAGGGACTCCATTAGAGAGTGTCCTTTCCTAATATGGGCTTAATTAGTAATCAAACCAGTTCAATTCAAGCTCTATTCTGATGGCAAGGGTAGAACATCCCTCCTCAACATGGGTAGATGCTAGACTTTATGCTACCTCACATGGTTTATGTCGATTATGAGAATCTCCCATAGAAAATATAGTTTTCAAAAGCTAAGTGTAGTAAATCACCTAACTTATTAGACTATGCTTGTTTTTCATGTTTTAACATATCTCGGTCTTTAATTTATTTTAGCTTCTTGCTGAGTCTACTTACAGTTAGCATGTATGTTTTAATATTATGCATTGATCAAGTTTTACTTATGAATTCACCCTCATATATTTTGTAAATTCTAGAAGTAATGACTACATATATGTCTATGTGGTACATTATTTCATAATGTAGGTTTTGGTGTTCGTCCTTAGCAACACGATTAAGCGCGACACCATTTCCTACATTCAGATAGATGGTGAGTCTTCATAGTTTAAGGGACAAGTTATGATGATTACAGATTTTTTATGTAGTTATTTTGGTTACTTAGATTCTTTTTTGGGATAATGGGGTATGTCTAAGTATGTACTCTTATTCAGTTATTCCATATCGTTCAGTCAATTACTGTTTATGCATATGAACCCTTGCATTCAACTTTACCTTATCTAGCATAATAGTGCATTCCATGTACTGATGCATACTTTCTCTTTACGCTATTATGTCTCATATCATATGTTCGAACGCTTAGGTTCCTGACCATACTTAGACAGATTCAGTTAGCAACAATAGATTTAGTAGGGAATCTTCATCTATCGACGATATGCTTATAGTTTAGTATTTTAGTAACTTCAGTATTTTAGCAGTCGGAGTTAGTTGGGGGCTTGTCCCATCAACTCCACTTTCAGATAGATCAATTAAAGGCTCTTTAGACTAGACTAGTTTAGACAATATTTCAGTTTTCAGATGATATTACAGTTTTTATTGCTTATCAGTATTCAGATTATAAACTTTATGGTATTTTAGCCTATTTTCTGCATTATTTTAGTATTATTATTCAGTACTCACAGCAGGTACCAGTCATAAGTAAGCTTGTGGTCCTTCGGGGTTATAAGCACCATGTGTCATTCAGGTTACAGAATTGGGGCATTATAAAAGTAAAGGAGTTCATGAACATGAGGTAGAGATCTATGATAGCGTAAAAGTACTACCTTATATTTAACCAATTAGCTAATTATGCCCTAGAGTTGTTATCTGACTCTAGAGATCGTATGAGTAAGTTTGTTACTGGGTGTATGATTTTGTGGTCAAGGTATGTAGGTCTACCGTGCTGATTTGAGATATATATATTTCTTTCTTGATGACTCATTCTCAATATATTAAGTCATAAAAGTTGAAGTAAAGGGGAGAAGAGAAACAAGATTCCTAGCACTAGAAAGTTTGAGTATTGTCTGCGAAGGTCTGGAGGAGGAAACTATTCACAGCTTTAGGGTCATTCATCAGTGACTATGCCATCTTTAGTCAGTGCCTCTACAACTAGCACCAGACAGTAATAATGGGGTAGGACTTTGAATACTAGATCTCAGAATAGTATAGTCGAGAGACACAATTAGCCAACATGTGGAAAGTGTGGTAGAACTCATCCTAGTAAGTGTTTGATGGGCAAAGGGGGTAGATATTGTTGTGGAAAGGTGGGCCATAAGATCAAGGAGTGTTTGTATTCTAAGCATAGAGGTGGATATTCTCATCCTCTAAATCAAGTTACTAATCTAGAAGTCTAGCCAGCTAGCCCAGTTCCTACACAGGACGCATCATCTAGTACCGGTGCTGGTCAGTTCTAGAATCAGTTTTATGCTTTACCATCCCATCAGAAGCAAGAGAGTTATTCAGATGTTGTCACTGGTATGCTTTGTGCATTTCACCTTAATGTATATGTGTTGTTGGACACGGGATCAAATCTCTCTTATGTAACTCCACTGATTACTGTAAATATTGGGGTGGCTCCTGAAAATCTCCCTAAGCCTTTCTTAGTTTCTACCCCTGTGGTTGAGTTAGTTATTGCTAGGAGAATATATAGGGAGTGTCCTATTACCATCCTCCATAAGATCACATTAGCAAACCTAATAGATTTATAGATGATGGATTTTAATATTATTATATGCATGATTTGGATCTGTTCATGCTATGCATCCATAGATTATCACACCTGTGTGGTGAAGTTTTAGTTTCTTGATGAGGCAATTTTTGATTAGGAGGGTATTTTTGTGTCTCATAAATTTTTTTTCATCTCTTATATCAAGGTCAGAATGTTAATATCAAAAGGATGTATCTATCATTTAGTTTGATTCAAAGATACTGAGTCTGAAGCCCCGACAGTTCAATCAGTCTATGTAGTCATTGAGTATCTTGAGGTTTTCCACAAAGATTTTCCAAGCTTAACTCCAGATAGAAAAATAGAATTCAATATTGATCTTCTTCTTAAAACTCAGCCTATCTTTATCCCTTCATATCGTATAGCTCTGGTCGAATTTAAAGAGTTAAAAGAGAAGCTTAAGGACCTTTTTGATAAAGGTTTCATTAGACCTATTATATCTTCGTGTGTGCTCTAGTCATTTTCATGTGCAAAAAAGATGGCACTCTTAGAATGTGTATAGATTATAGACAGCCAAACAAGGTTACTATAAAAAACAAATATCCCATTCCTAGGATCGTCGATTTATTCAATGAGCTTCAGGGTACCCAGCAGTTTTCCAAGATTGACCTTAGGTTTGGATACCATCACTTGAAAGTTAGGGAGAGGGACATTTTGAAAATAGATTTTCGAACAAGGTACAACCATCATGAGTTAATGGTTCTATCTTTGGACTGACAAATGCTTCTACAGCCTTATGGATTTGATGAATATGGTATACAAGGAGTACTTGGACATATTTTTTACTGTCTTTACAGATGGCACACTGGTGTATTCCAGAAGTGAGGAGTAATATGCAAATCATTTGATAATAGCATTGCATACCCTCAAGGAACGTCAATTATATGTGTAGTTTGGTAAATGTGAATTTATGTTAGAATCTAGTACTTTCTTGGGCATGTCATTTTAGGGGCTAGAATTCATATAGATCCTCAGAAGACTAATGCGGTGAACACTGGCCTAGACCAATCACTCCATTCGACATTAGGACCTTTTTTGGTTTGGTTGGTATTATAGAAGGTCTGTTAAAGGGTTCTCCTCTATGGGGGTGTAGTAGTTCAAAATGATTCAAAATCATCTTTGGTAGTGGAAATGAAGGAGAAATATCTAAATGATCCCATAATTAACTAAATATTAGAAGTATTCTAGCAGCAGAAGATCGAGGTTTTCTCCTAAGTGGGAGATGGTATACTTTGTTATCAAGGTAGGCTTTGTTTTCCAAATATAGATGGGTTGGGAGAAAGGAACTAGCCAAGACTCATGTTTTGAGGTGTTCCTTTCATCCGAGTGCTACAAAGATGTACTGCGACTTATGAGAAATTTATTAGTGAAATGGTATTAAGTGAGACATAGCAAAGTTTGTAGTCAAGTATCCAAATTTCCAGCAAGTTAAAGATGAACACCAAAGACCAGGTGGTATGCTATAAGAAATTAACATCCCTACCTGGAAGTGGGAAGTAGCTAATATGGATTTCATCACAGGGTTGCCTCGTATAAGATGCCATCATGATTTAGTTTGCTTTATAGTAGATCGAATGACTAAATCATCTAATTTCCTACTTGTTAAGACTTCAAATTGAATAATGGGCCTAGGTTAGTGGTTTATTGCATTCAACTTCTGAGGATCTACTTGGATACCAACCTCCGAAATAATATCCCCCAAAAATGTAACAGACTCTTACAAAAATTTACACTTATAAAACATTGCATAAAGTTGGCGATCCTAAAGGTTCTACAATACTGTTCTCAAATGATCTGCATGCTTCTCCTCACTCCAAGAATATACAAGTATATCATCTATGAAAATTATGACAAACATGTCCAAGTACTACTTGAAAATCTTGTTCATTAAAACTATAAAGGTCGTAGGAGCACTTGTAAGTCCAAAAGATATAACCACAAAATCAAAGTGACCATACTAGGTTCTAAAGGTAGTCTTTAGAATGTCATACTCCTTGAACTTTAACTAGTAATATCCCAACCTGAGATCAATCTTTGAGAACCAATAGGTTCCCTGAAGCTAATCAAATAAATCACCAATTATGAGAATGTCATCTTTTTTGTGCACGAATTGAACAAGAGAATCCCATAGGGAAACACTAGGTTTGATGAACCTAATATATATGAAATTCATGAGCTCCTCTTTTAATTCTTTAATATTGGCCCAAGCCATACGACAGGGAGGAAAAAAGATAAGCTAAGTATCTAGAAAGAGTTCAATCCCAAACTCTATTTCTCTATTGGGAGGTACCCAAGGTATATCCTTTGGGAAATCTCTAGAAATCCATTGACAACACAAATTGACTGGATGATGGGGCTTCGTAGTTAGTATATTTTACTTGAGCTAGTGGTAGATACACCCTTTTGATATTAAATATTTGGCTGGAATATAATAGATAAAATGACCTTTAAGAGATATTGAACTACCCTTCCACTCGAAGATTGACTCATTAGAAAACTAAAACTTCACCACGCGTGTGTAACAATCAACTCATACATGGTATGAAAAGAGTCAATCCATGCTCAAAATAACACCAAAATCTATCATCTCTAGCTTTATTAAATCTTCTAAAGAAACCCTATGGAGGTTTATAATAGGGAATTTTTTGTATACTCGTCTGGAGATACTGACTCACCCACACTAACATTTACAACAAAAAATTGGGTCACAAATAAAAGGTTTGACCCTGAATCTAATAACACATAAACATCAAAGTGAAAGCCACGAAGTATACCAGTGACAACATCCTAGGAGATCTCCTTCTCCTGATGGGATAGTATAGCATAAAACTAATTCTGACACTGAATTTCATTAGTACTAGATGATATGCCCTGTTGTAGAGCAGAGTCAACTGCTAAATTTGTAGCCAGAGTCTGAGGATGATAATTTCTTACAACAATGATAGAAATCATATCTACTCATCAAGCGCTCTCCTAAATGATTTTTACCATGCTTTGTGCATGTTGTATTAATCATTTCCCAAAAAACACTACCCTGAGATCTAGTATCTGGTGTCATCCCCCACTGTTCCTACTTAGTTCTGGGCGTTGGGGTATGGGGAAGTATGGTGAAAGCACTGACGAACATCCTTGAAACTGAGAATGATTTCCCCTCCTAATTTTTACTAACTATACTCAAACTATTTTGTCCATGCCTTTTTATTCCTTTTCTCTCATTATTTTAACTTCTCTATCTCAATTTATTGACTATGAGCCATCAAATAAGAAATATCCATATCCCTGATCAACAAGGAAGTCCTATACTCATTGACTACAAAATCAGACATTCTAGTGAAAAACTTACTTATAAGAGCTTTAACATCTAACAACAACTCTAAGGCATACTTAGCTAGATGGGTAATCTTAAGGCAATATTCCTTTAACAACATAGATTCCTGCCTCAAGTTTATGAACTCCTCTACCTTAGGCTTCCTTATGTCACACGAAAAGAACCTATCTAAAAATATAGTTTGAAATATGTCCCAACTTATAGGAGCTATATTCTCACCTCTACCTTCCTTCCATATGGTAACACAATCATAAGCTATATCCTTTAAGTGATAAGAAGTCATTTTCACATTTGCCTCTACTATAACCTGGATAGCCTAAGTAATTTTCTTTACCTCATCAATGAAAAATTATGGGTCCTCATTCACCATCGACCTAAACAACTCAAGTGAATTCATTCTCATAAAATCTCAAATTCTAGCTGCAGTTAATTTACTATTCTATTCAAAATCAGAGCTAACACTTAGAAAACAACCTGAAACTCAGTATAGAGACATTTTTATTCAATGGATCTGCAAGTAGTGGTGGTTAGGGGGCTAGTTGATCCTCATTATTAAATGTGTAAGCTCTACAAGGAGGCATTCTCCATCACATGAAGGAATGAATTAGAGCAGATAGAGATAACCTCAAAGAAGGATAGAGATCATGAAAGAAGAGATAGTTTCTAATGTGTTCCATAGTTCTTGCTCATAAGTGTGACCTGCTTCACACCCATGATCATAAATCTATGCAACACGACATGTCGGACTCTCTAGGACTCTTTAAAACCTTAGTATCTAATATAAATTTTGTGATGCATCGAAGATCCCCCTAGACTTCACACAGTGCTTAGGACTACGAGTATCTCCAAGCTAACCCAAGATATTTACTCAATGTTGAACTTTCAAAAATATAAACTTAAATATGTGTGAACACAAAAAAACTTTTATAAATTGAGTTCATAAAGATAGACAATCTCAACCAAAACACTATAACTCAATAACTCTCAAAAGTAAGAAATACTAAAAGAATATCTAGTATAACTAGTCTTGACAAGACTCTAAACTAATGACTTAAGAGCCAAGATAACTGAAACTATTGTAAAATACTGAGTACAAAACATTGTGCATATACATATATACTGTATCTGAGCTTTTACTAAAGTTGAGTACTGATTTATGATACTAAGTAACTGATATTTGA
>NC_061122.1:352487-359806 GCF_002878395.1 Capsicum annuum | reverse complement strand
GCCTTTCCTCCTCATCTTTACCTTTGATAGCACAAGATCTTGCAGCACGACCTTGGTACTTGCAATAAAAATAATATTCAGGACTCTCATCATACAAAATGGCTTGCCACTTGCCTTTACCATGATTATTATCATCATAAACCAACAAAATATGCTGGGGTCTAGGATTGGTGAGGTCAATTTGCAACTTGAACTTATCCACACTACCCCTAGTTTTATTATAAGTTTCCAAATCTAGAAACAAAACCTTTCCAATAGGAGATAAGAGAGGTGCCATTACCTACATATAGTAGCAATGCCAAGGGAGCTCAGGTAGGCTAACCCATACAGTAACTAAGGGAGTTTAATCATTATGATCAAAGGTAGGGGTTCACAATTGAATTCTCATCAGCTGTCCATGGATAAATATCTTTCCTTTATACAAAACTGTTGAGTGATCATACTCATTGTCCAGGTCAATACATAGATGCCTGGAATTGAAATGTGTAAGTTTAACCTTTATTTTTTGTTCTGTTTGAAGAACAAATTGTCTCCTAATTACCTTCATTTTGGGCATGTTTTTATCAAATTTCCCAATCAATGTAAATCAACATCTCTTTACTAGTTTTATTTTGAAGTCCTCAGACCTAAATACAACTGATAGAAGGCCTTGTTTGGTTGTTATTCTTGGTGGTTCAATTTTGATACACTCATATTTTATCGCCTTTGTGCCCTCATTTTCATGGCCAAGGAATGAATGACCCTAGGCATATGGGGTTCTTTTCCATGACTAGGTTTGGTCCATATAGAAGCAATGCCTTAATCTCCAACAGGTATAGGATCTCCATTCCCTAGATTGGATATCGGAACAGCCACACCATTCCCTTCATTGAGCAAAACTAGGGTTTTTACCATAGTAGGTATCTTACCAGATGATTGATAAACAGGAAGATTACCTCCATCATTAGATACTGGTTAATTCAGAATATAGTATGAATAGACTATAGTCGATTATATAGGAATCATATGTAGCTTCGATGTTGGTGCTAGATCCAGCTGATTATGCTTTAGATAAATCGCCAGTGTAGAATTTATTGTCACCTCCCCCATCTTTACTTGTATTTCCTATTGAGCTTGGTTGGTGATCACCTGAGACCATCATAATTGACTTTCCAAAATTAGAGCTGAGTGACCATCCAATTAAAGTATAGGCTGAGAGGTCTGTCCTATTAGTGGGTGAAGATTTCTGTGGGGACTGGATACATATATACCTGTCTTGTGAGAAACTATTCGGTGGTTGGAGAAGCTCCGTTTGTGACTGAGAAGACATGGTATTAGGTGTAGAGGTGGGAACTACCAGTTGTAACTACCTAGAGAGAGAATTATTAGAGAGAGAATTTAAGAAAAAGACATATAAATTTTTTTTAGTTACATATCTGAAATGCTTATCGATATCCATATTCAAAAATAGGATAAGAAATGTACCACTTGGATTTCAAAGATCAACTATAGATACTATAAAATAATTCTTGAAAATCCTTTGTGCTTTTTGTAAAATCATTTAGCTTACAATCCGTAGGACGTAGGTATCCCTTCTCCATTTATAATCCCTTCTTGATAAGTTTGATTAATTCTCTTGTTAAAAGGAGAGAAAAAGAAGAAATAAATGTAGGGATATCATTTTTCTTGTTTTATGGAAAATTCAGTGAATAGCAATGATACTCTCCTCCCTTTTCACTTAATACTAATTGGGGAAATAATTAAAAGGTGGCCCCTCACATTTTATCGATATTAATAACAAATATATAAAAAGAAAATATATAGAGGAATCACTTACTATTTTATTCTAATAGGCATAAAATTGAGATAAATAATTATACTTACACTACTCTTAGTAAACTTAATGTTATACTCTTCTATAGTATTAACTTAGATTTATTTTTTTTCGAGATGCTACAATATAATTCTCCTTGAACTATATGTAACTCATCACTCTCTATACACTATAAGTTACACTTACTCCAAGTATCAAAATAAATTCAATTTTTCCTAAGGTGTTACAACCACATAGGACTGGGGTCCCTCTTAGTTGAAATGATGAGTATCTCTGTCAATACCAGAGTCTTTGATGGATTGTAGTTAAATTATTATCTTGATCAGTTAGTATTACTACTTGTAAATATCATTTGACTAGAATATAAATATATAACCTAGTGATTGTCGAATAATTGATATTGAATTCATATTTTAAAGCTTGACTCTTATTATCTTTATTGTGATGATTGTTGTTTAGAGCCACGCTACAAGGGGGTAATTATATTATTATTGTCATTATTAATGAATTGATTGAGGTTCTAGAGGATACTTAGAGTATGAATAGACTTGTAATAGTTGGTAAGGTTTAATGAATGGAACAAGCAAGGTTTGGATAGTTTCATGATTAATTGTTCCTCGAATTATGGTTTGCTTTGTGTTTCCCATGTGGGGCTTATGTGCGTATAATTAAGGATATGATTATTAATTATGATCATGGGACCGAGTGGGGGCTTATATGTATATTTCTTTTGATTTGAGAGGATATATTATTGTGATAAGTGCACGAGGGCTTGACGTGATGTTATTGATCATTTTTTTTTGCATTAAACTCCCTATTAGGTATTGAGTTGTCTGAGTGAGGTCTTGACTTTACATTATAGGTCTTTATTTGTAACTCCCCAAAAATAGGTCCCAAGACATCACACGGTGGTCAAGATAATAAGTAGCCTCAGCTAACCTTGTAAACCTTCTACTAGATGTGGATATTCATAAATAGAGAAATATCACCATAATAACAAAGCTAAAATGTGAAACTCTATCTATTCTAAGCTAAAATTATCTAAACATAATATTTGAAAGTATTTGTCTCAAAAGCCTGGACAATTAATATTAAAAATCTAAATTAAATCTAGCAGTCTGCAAAGTCTTTACTACTAATAAAAAAAGAGTCACTGGGACAAACCTCCAGCTGACTTGAACTATCTAAAAATATTGAATATTCTATACTAATAAGCTGAAAACTGAAGGACTAGGTCCCTGAACTATAAGGACTCACAAACTATCAGGATGCAGATAGAGATCCTTGAAATCGCTCATGCTTCTGAAATTGAACAGCCGCACCTACATAATGAGACAATGTCACACATAGATGTATATGTGGATAAGTACTTCTAGATTGTACTGAGTATGTGGGAATGAATGCATAAGTAAAACAATTTCTCAATATTAACATAATTTGTAAAATAATGCACTCTAAATGTAAATGACTCATACTAGCTTGATTAAATGTAAACTAAAAAGCATAATCATGAGTAGCAAAACATGTTGTGTAAATCTAGTGCGTGATAACATTTAGTTTCAAGAAATCTACACTGGTATTCTGTCTTTAAATCGTGCTGTCTAAGTATATAAAGACTTATATTTATATCTATAAACTTAAAGATTAGATCTCATAGCTAGTATCTTTCTGTAAAGCAATATCTGAATAAAGTTGTGAGCCTTTAAACCTAGTTTCTAAAAGTTGTTCTGTTATTCTTTTTTGTAGTCTTTTCTATTAGGGAATTCTTTTAAAAACTATCCTTCAAAGGAGGTTATTCTAACTGATATACATTATGTGAGTCATAGTGTCCCGCGTCTAGTTCCTTTATGGGAGAACCTCACGTTGGGGAGAAGTGTCATAGATTTACCAAGGAGTATAACCTAATCTAAGTGATCACATTTATATCTTTCATCTATATAGAAATGAGAATAATTTGATAATCTAAATTTACATTGACTTACATTTATGGAGCATGTGAACATACCTAACTCGGTGATAAATACTACTCCCTTTAATCTGTATGCTCATTCTTTAGGAAATCCACTTTAAAACTAGTATAATGGTTTAAAGATGAAAACCCACTGTATGTCTGTTAATATAAACTATAACTGAAACTGTAAAGTGGATTCCATGTCTAAGTTGAGATCGAAAGATCAAATTTTTAGTAAAATCTCAAAATAACTAGTCATGGGATCCTTAAAGAATAGTCATTCTTGAAATATGAACATTCAAACAAGGGCTTGGTAACTGATACATCAAATTCATGTCTAATCATAATAAAGTTCATGCTTGATAATGAAAGTATTGAAATTCAATTCTAAATCTGAAAATTTATATCATACGCATGAAAATACAAAAAATAGTCATGCAATTAATCAATTAAATCACTTAAAAACTCATAATCTTAAAATAACAATATTTAGGTATGAACCCTAAATTGAAATTCATAGATAATCATACGAAATCATGTAACTTGTAATTAAAAACTAGTTTTGGGCATAAGAATGAAAGAATTATCCTTGTTGAAAGGCCTACACACCTTAATGGATGACTAGATGACGAAGCTTGAGCTTTAGATTCCTAATTGGCTCTTGAAGATTGATTCTTGAATATTCTTGATTTGGGAATCCTTAATTTTTGGTTATCTTGGAAAAACAATGGTGGAATTTGGATTTCTTCGGGATTAACATTTGAAGCTCTAGGGTTTCTTAGAGTGAAATTTGATGTGAAATGAGCATATTAGGCTTAGAATAGGTTTAATTTTCTATTATTCATGATTTGGGAGCTTGAGAAAAGACTAAATTTCCCTTTAAAAATTTAACTCATAATTGGAATCCCAAAATTGGGCCCCACTATGATGTGGTACAATCATGGTGGCTCACTGAAAATCAGATGAATGCCATTTTAGCCTTTGGTGCGACATGGTGTTATCGCGTAATGTCACTAAAAAATAATGAGTTCCATTTTGCACTCCACCACGATGCAGTGTTTGTCTAATTATGAATTTTGATGTGATACAGGCAAATTGCATTAGGCTATTTGAAAGGGACGAATTGGAACTAAAAATTCTCCGTGATGCAAGCTTATTGTGGTACTACACTGGAATTGGACAATTTCGAATTTGTCCTTCACTGCGACGCGGTTCTTATGGCGGTGTTCTTTTATTTTCACCAAAATTTCCATAACCCACTATCATGGCCTGAATCGAGGCCTTGGCTGTGATGAGCATCCCGAACCAAGAAGGCCCAAACGCCTTTCTATATATGGTAACCATACACAACATTCATACTATAAAAGAAGATGCGGAAATATATAGCTAAAATAAAACATGGTCATAAATCTGAAATCTCTTTAACAATACTAGAATAGCTTTTTCATCATAAAACGACATATCTATTCGTCTGCGAAATCTCTACAACATAATACATCAAAACTTGTCTGAATCTGAGACAAGGACCGCAGTATATCAAAACCATAATAAATGATAAAAATCTAAAAGTAAATAGGACTTCTGAAATAGAGAAGGATCACCAAATGGTACTCTTCACTCCTACCTGAAGAAATCTACTACTTATCAAGACCCCTAGACTGTACCTCAGAACATGGAGGGAGGAGGGTTAATATTGTTGTATTGGTACGCGAAGAAATCCAAAATAATGTATTTGTAATATAAAAAAGTTGAGAGCTAGTCATAAAACATAATGAAAGATATAAATTCAAAAACATGGACATTTTTTATAATCATAAAACCTTTCTGTCAGTGCAGTTTTTTGATCTTTGTATTACTTTTGAGTTAGGTGGAACTCCCCTACAAGTCTAATATTCCACGAACTATATGGAATCCTCCATTGAATCTACGAGGAAGTACCCAACCCAAGTGTGCCATAAGGGTTGGAGTGTCTAAGTCTGATACGCCACAGGGAACTAGGACAGCGTATAATAATATACCCAGATGGGTAAATCACGGTTTTGGAAAATGAGTTGTCTGAATTCATGCCTTATTAGGGGAACCACCTAACGTCTATTTATGCACAGTTTTAACCATTTCTATACATGTATCATTCTGAGTCTCAAAATCTAAAAGTCTGATTTTAAACATATATTCTATTCTGTTCTAAATTACCATGGCATAATCTGAGTTGGTGTCGTAACACCAAGACTTGCAAGTCCTATTTTCTGAGCCATAATGTATCATGCATGATTTTTTAATTAAAAAATAGTTTAGACCACCCAAATATATAAACAGTATAATGGATTTCATGTTTCGAAACAAAGTCAAAACTATGTAGAGATTCTTCAAACATATAGTGGTCATGTGTTTTTGGCAGACCAAACTACTCTTTATTATATGTATATTCAACAAGAATCAATATTTACAACCCTCTCTTTTGAATTCAAAAATCAAGCTCTAGTCATACCATAAATCAAGACATTTCTTATCTTGGTTTTAAAGATGCATTTCAAAATAATTCATGTCATACGAAAGATGGAAAACATCTTAACCAGAGAGGGATTCTTTATTATTCGTTCTCTTAATTGAATATTCATCCTTAAACATATGCATACATATATATAGAAGTTCAAATCAATTTGGAGGAAGGCCGAAAGACCAAAACATTATTAGTAAGGCTTCTAAAACATGAATGTATTCATAAATCCAAAACCCTTTTCTTAAAATCATGATTTCTATGCCCATGATATTTTAGGAAAACACTGCGTACCTTAAATTAGAAGCTTTTTAATAAACTGTAGCTTTTGGTGTGCTATACGTATGATTTATGGGTGCCTCTTATAGCCCTCGCAATGGGGATTCCAAATCTTGAGGAATTAAGGAAAACCCATGGTTAAATCTTTAGATATTTAGGTTTTTAGTTTGAAACCCTAGGGTGAGTTCTTGATGAATTTGAGAGAAAAGAATCATATTTTGGTATTTTGGGAGTTTAATCCATGTTGTATCTGGATAAGGGATGGAAGATACCCATTTTTCCCTTTAAAATTTGGAAATAGAACCTGAAATTTTGGTGCGTGCGATAGGGCATGTGTATCACTCTTATCGCATAATGCTACTGTCTCAGTCACTAAAATGGCCATAACTTTTATCTTAGGTATCAGATTTTGGAAAAATTGGTATCATTGGAAAGTTAATTCGAAGAGCTTTCATTTGATAGTATGACCTATAATTCATTATATACATAGAGTTATGGTCGATTAATGCTGACCTAAGTTTCGATGCTCACTCAAACTCGAATGATAGGAAAGCTTTCAACTCATCCTTGAGTTAGGGGACCTCTATGATATCAATTCATGCTTAAATAGGTTCACACACTACATAATTGATTAACATGACAAATTTCCATAGGATTTATGGCTTTTGGATCATCTACACATAGAAATGATGATTTTTGCTCTAGCCCAAAATACAGGGTGTTACACTTCTTAATTGAGTATCGGATTGAGGAAAAATTAGTATCATTGAAAAGATGAT
>NC_061122.1:341913-349487 GCF_002878395.1 Capsicum annuum | reverse complement strand
GAAATCATAATCCAAGGTATGTGGGATTGAACAAGAAAACTCCTTTCATTCTTGTGCCCAAAGCTTTGATTTTTATTAGGGATTTATATGATTTTAAAAGTGGGTTTATACCCAAATTATGTTATCATGAGACTATGAGAATATAAATTGTTCAAGTTTTATTATACATGTCATTTTACTATTCCCAAGTTATGACTTAATATTTAATATTATGAATTTCATATTTCTACCATAAGTTGATATATCAAGTGCTTTAAAGGTATGTTTTAAGCTTTAATCTCCCTTATGACAAATTGAACTATTGAGTGTATTGATTCATGAAATTGAGTTGTTACAATGAGTCTTGATATTTTCTCAATGTTATTAATTTTGTTATGATTTAAGGAATTGATACATTTTGATATTGAGAAAGATTGATTTGATTTGAGTCGGGTTAGGAATTGACAAACTCTTTATGATTTGATAAATGAGAAACATATTTGATTTGGTCTTCATGATGGACCCTCGTGATGTTTGTGGTAGATTTCCTAATGCGTTCTGAGCTTGTGTCTGGGAGTAGTACTTAGCATCGAAAGGAAAATGTGGTATTTCCCCCGAAACTACGTGCCACCATAGGATTGATATAGATAATTGTGGACCAGAGGCCAGGTATGAGATTGTGATCATTAAATTTAGGTTGTACTCCCTGGCAAGAGTACTATTCTCACACTAATGTTCTCTGATTAGGAGGTCAAAATCTTGGACTCCATGTAGCTCACATAGTTTATGTCAGTTATAAGAACCTCACATGTCCATAAGAGTTGAGTTTCTTGAATTACCCAGTCACTCCGAGTCTTGATTTGAAAAGTTGAATTGTTCATGATGATTTATGAGATTCTTATCATATCATTTATTTACTATCATATCATGAAAAGATTGTTTCAGGCTAACTCAAGCCAAGTGAGCCATCATTGTGCATATACATGTTTTTATGAAATTTATGATGATATTTATATTGTTACACGCACCCCCACATACTCAGTACGTTCCAAAGTTCTGACTCACATATTTTCCTATAGGATATATTTTCACATAATGTAGGTTCAGGTACTCAGCTGTAGCCACGTTAGAGATATTCGAGTGCCTCAACTACGATCCCTCGGTGTGAGTCCTCATGGTTTGAGGATCTTGTTTATATTTTTGTGATATTATTTTATTGTTATGGATCTCAGTACTGTTGAGGTTAGTTGGGGATTTGTCCCAATGGATCCTTGATTTTCTTGTATAGAGGCTTTGTTATACTAGAGGGTCGGTATGTACAGATATTCAATTTATATTTTGTTTGTATAGTCTAGTATTCTTCAGTATTTATCTTGAACCCGATGCGATACATCTCTTTATTATGCTTGATTATTGTAGAATTGCATTCCTTGAGGTGGTGTTTGGCTCCAAGGGTTAGCTTGGGGCTACGTGTAGCCTTATACACCATGTGATGTATTGGGATAAAATTTTGGGGTATTACAAATATGTTATCAAAGCCTAAGCTTTAAGAAGTCCTAGGCAGTCTGACAAGCTATATTACGTTGAGTTTGATCATCGATGTGTAGCGCTCCATATCTATGAGAAAGAGGATACAAAAAGTTTTAGGAAAATTTATTTCTTTCTTTCTAAGGTATAGCATGCCTACAACTGACTCATTATTTGTGATTAACTCGTGCCCACTTATAATAAAAAATGCCTCCTCATCGAGCATATAGAAACAATGAGCGGCCTCAACCCTTCGATCCCCTGAATGAGCATGTGTCTGATGCAGAATTTTGAGTAGCTTTTTAGGTGCTAGCCCAAGCAGTTATCGCTAATGCTCAAGCTAACACCCAGGCTGCTTTTTCTCCTCCACAAGATAATAATTCTGCTACAGCTCGGGTTTGTGAGTTTATGCAAATAAATCTGTCTGAGTTTTATGGATCGAAGGTAGATAAAGACCCACATATATACTTAGATGAAGTGAGAAAGATTACCCAAATTATGCACGTAACTAAGGAGGAGAGTGTTGAATTGGCTGCCTATCGATTCAAAGATGCTGCATATGATTAGGTGGAGATGTGAAGGAATATTAGAGAGGAGGATGCCGCTCCCATGACTTGGTAGTTATTCCAGAATACGTTCTTGGACAAATTCTTTTCTCTTGAGATGAGGGAAGCACAGATAGAGGAATTCATGGATTTGAGATAAGGCTCGATGACTGTTAAGGAGTATTTTCTTAGATTCAATCAGTTGTCCAAATATTCTCCTAGTATGAAGGCTGACTCCAGGACCATCATGAGAAAGTTCATGACCAGTGCATCAAGTTACCTCGTGAAAGAGTGTAGATCTTCTATGCTCAATAGAGAGATGGACCTTTCTTGGTTGATGATTCATGCCGAATAGATTGATGTTGATAAGGCGAAATAGGGGGAAAGAGTAAGAGGGAATAAAAGAGCTAGATTAGAGTAGCAGGGATTTGGTTAGGTAAGATTCCATGGAAGAAACCGCCTCAATTTCATAGACATCTATTTATGCCTGCACCTTCCTCAATTAGTGCTCTTGTACCTAGAAGTAGGCAAGAGAACGGGAGTAGGCCTATCCCCTCCAGGTCTCAGGAAAGTATAAGTAACCCACCTCATCCTCCTTCATGTGCCAAGTATGGTAGAGATTATTTTGGCGAGTGTTTTGTTGATAAAGAGGTTGCTTTGGCTGTGGAAAACTATCCCACTAACTTAGAGATTGTCTATATTCTAGACAGAGGAGTCGAGATACTCTTTCCTAGAGTCATGCTACCAGTTCCCCCTCTCCCAAGTCTACCTAGTTCCTCCTCAGGGCACTTCTTCTAGTGCTATTGGCCGATTATACCAGAATTTCTTCTATGCTATACCACCTTACCAAGAGTAGGAGGACTCCCCAAATGTTGTCACTGGTATGCTTCTTATCTTTTATTTTGATTAGTATGTATTGATGGACCCCGATTTGAGCTTCTTTTATGTGACAACTTTGGTTGCTGTAAATTTTAAGGTGGACCCTTAATGAATTGCTGAGACTATTCTGATTTCTACCCCGGAAGGAGAATCTATTATTTCTAAGCGAGTGTATAAGAATTGTCCTATGGTTGATTTTGACGTCATTCTAGGTATAGATTAGCTTCATTTATTCTATGCATCTATAGATTTTCATACCCAAGTGGTCAAGTGCCAGTTTACTGATGAGACCATTGTCTAGTGGTCCGGGAGGTCTGTACCTCTTAAGAGCCACTTCATATCCTACCTCAAAGCTAGGAAGTTGATTTCCAAGGGTTGCATTTACCACCTAGTTCGAGTTAAAGACATCAAGTCTGAGACTCGGACTATTCAGTCAGTTGCCATTGTTAATGAGTTTCTTGATGTTTTTTTTGGAAGATCTCCTAGGGGTACTACCTTATATAGAGATAGAATTCGGGATTGACCTCCTTCCCGACAGTCAGCCTATTTTCATTCTTCCATACCATATGGCTCCCGTAGAACTTAAAGAGTTGAAGGAGAAACTCAAGGATTTCTTAGACAAAGTCTTTGTCAGGACTAGTGTATCCCCATGGGGTGCACCTGTTCTATTCGTACATAATAAGAATGGTACATTGCGTTTGTGCATTGACTACCATCAACTAAACAAGGTAACCATCAAGAAAAGGTACCATCTTCCTCAAATTGATGACTTGTTTGATCAGTTAAAAGGTCCGAGCTACTTCTCAAAAATAGATCTTAGATCCAGCTATCACCAACTTAAGGTTAAGGAATGTGATGTTCCAAAGACATCTTTCCGAACCCGTTACGATCACTTTGAGTTCTTGGTCATGTCTTTTGGGTTAACCAATGCCCTAACATCTTTCATGGATCTTATGAACAGAGTATTCAAGTAGTATCTGGATTTGTTTGTTATCGTGTTCATAGATGATATTCTTGTATATTCTTGAAGTGAGGATGACCATGCAGATCATCTTCGAATCATGTTGGATACCCTTAAATCTCATCAGTTGTTTTCCAAATTCAGAAAGTGTGAGTTTTGGCGAAGGTTCGTAACTTTTCTGGGTCATATTTTTTCTTTCGAAGATATTAGAGTTGATCCTCAAAAGATAGAGGCTATAAAGAATTTGCCTAGACCTATTTCTCTATTTGATATCAAGAGTTTCTTGGGTCTGGCTGGTTACTATCGTCGCTTTGTTGAAGGTTTTCTTTTATTGCATCCCCTATGACTTTTTTGACTCAAAATAAAGTAAAGTTCCTATGGTTGTAATCTTGCGAGAAGAGTTTCAGGAGTTGAAGACTCGACTCACCTCAGCCCCTGTGTTGACTTTTCCTGATGGTGTTGATGGTTTTGTGGTATACTACGATGCTTTCATAGTTGGGTTAGGTTGTATGTTGATGCAAAAAGGTAAGGTTATAGCCTATGCCTCCAGACAGTTAAAGTCGTATGAGAAGAACTACTCGACCCATGATCTTGAATTGGCTGCTGTGGTGTTTGCCTTGAAAATCAAGAGATATTATTTGTACAGTGCTTATGTTGATGTATTTACAGACCATAAAAGCTTACAGTATGTGTTCACCCAGGAGGATTTGAACCTTAGGTAGAGACGGTGGTTAGAGCTATTAAATAATTATGATATAAGTGTGTTGTATCCCCCGGGCAAGGCTAATCTAGTGGCAGATGCCCTTAGCAGGATGTCTATGGGTAGTGTGGCGTATATACAGAATGATAAGAAGGAGTTATCCTGTGAGGTACATCGCTTGGCTAGATTGGGAGTTAGGTTGTTTGACACTTCTGAAGGTAGTATAGGGGTTTCGAGTAGTTCCGAATCCTTTTTAGTTTGAAGTAAAGGAGAAGCAGGATAGGGACCTTAACTTTGTCAGATTAAAGGGGTCCATTATGGACTAAACGGTAGAGGTTTTCTCCCAAGGGAGAGATGGCGTGTTAAGGTTGTAGGGTAGACTTTGTGTTTCGAATGTTGATGACTTGAGATTGAAGATTATGGAGAAAGCACATGCTGCGCGATACTCTATTCATCCTAGTGCTACTAAGATATACCGCGATTTGTGGGAAATCTATTGGTGGAATGGTATCAAGAAAGACATAGAAGAATATGTGGCAAAGTGTCGTACATGTCAACAAGTTAAGGTAGAGCACCAAAGGCCTAGTGGCGTGATGGAAAAGTTTAGCATTCCTACTTGAAAGTGGGAAGAAGTGAATATAGATTTCGTAATTGGATTGCCTCCTTCTCATCATCATCATGATTCCATTTGGATTGTTATAGACTGATTGACTAAATCAGCTAATTTCTTACTAGTGCATTTGTCTTATATAGCTGAGGATTATGCTAGATTTTATATTCAAGAATTCATCAAACTCCATGGATTTCCTTTGACTATTATCTCAGATAGGGGTACTCAATTTACTTCTCAGTTTTGGAGAGCCTTTCAGAAGGGCCTTGGTACCCAGGTTTATCTTAGCTTCGATTTTCATCTGCAGAAAGATGGTCAGGCCGAGAGGACCATTCAGACTTTAGAGGATAATTTGAGGTCATGTGCGCTTGATTTTAAAGGTATTTGGGATGAGCACTTGTCATTGATTGAGTTGGCGTATAACAATAGTTTCCATGCTAGTATTCAGATAGTCCCATTCAAAGCATGGGAATCAGCTGTGATTAGGCCTGATACTGTATTCGAGGCTATGGAAAAAGTTAAGTTAATTAGAGAAAGATTGAAGATAACTTAGAGTTGTTAGAATTTATATGCCGATGTACGGAAAAGGGATCTTGAGTTTAAAGTTGACGATTTGGTGTACCTGAATATTTCACCTATGAAAAGGTGAAAACATTTGGCAAGAAAGGGAAGCTTAGTCCTCGATATGTTGGCCCCTATAGAATTTTGAGCCGTGTTAGGAAGGCATCTTATAAGATTGAGTTACCCGCAGTGTTGTCAGATATTCATCGCATCTTTCACGTCTTTATGCTGAAGAAAAACATCGGTGATTCTGTTGTTATGGGTCTACCAGAAAGCTTAGATGTTCAGGATAGTCTTTCCTATGAAGAGATTTCGGTTGAGATCCAAGACTTCCAAGTGCGTAGACTAAGGAACAAAGAGGTTCCCTTGGTCAAAGTTTTGTGGAAAAACCAGTCAGTCGAGAGTGCTACATGGGAAGCAGAAGTAGACATGCTAGCTAAGTATCCCTATCACTTTTCCACAAGCTCAAATTCAGCTACTCCCTCTTAATTCAATCTTTTTTTAAATCAGTGTATTCAGCTACATAGTTCTCTTCCATCCTAAATTCGTCCATTCTATGAAGTATCCTTTGTTTTCTCTTTGATCTTGAACCTACCTAACAACTTTCGAGGATGAATGTTTCCAAGGGGGAGATATTATAATACTTCGATCATTCCTTAAGCCTTAAGCCTTAATCCATTTTTCGAGTATATGGGAATGACTTAAAAAGTGAATGATTTTTAAAAACCATGTGAATGACTTAAGTATAAGAGAATTGAATGAGCTTTCCATTAATACTAATTTCATCAAAATCAAAGGTCAGAGTAAGAAGTTATGGCCGATTCACTAAAAATAGAAATAATCTGAAATGCCCAGGGTTGATGGTGGGGTCCGAGGTCCCGTCGGACTATCGATGGAACATCGACCTGCACCTTCGTATCGATGCAAAATTCCAACTCACTGGAATAATTCAATGTCGGGGTTCAATGAACCGTTGGACTATCAACTGAACGTTGACCGACGCTGTTGCACCGAGGCAGTGAGGCCCTTTTTTGGAGTAGTCCAACGGTGACGTCCGACTTAATTTCGCATAGCACCGTTGCATGCCCCGAACTGGAAAATTAGACTATTTTCAAAATGACTTTTTGGTCTTTCCCACCTGTTTTAACCCTTTATAAATACCCCCAGCAAGGAGAAATCCTTATTTCCCTCTTCCACAGTCAAGAAAAACTAGGGTTTCGCTCCAAAATCCAATCCAAATCTTCCAAGAAATTCAAGAATCCAACCATAGATTTCACAAATTTGTTCAAGATTTAAGGTACCCAACTCAAGGGCTTCAAGAACCCTAACTCAAGAGTAACAAGAAGAGTTCCCAATCACACCTGTGCATATATAAATCATAATCCAAGGTATTTAGGGTTGAACAAGAACACTCCTTTCGTTCTTGTACCCAAAGCTTCGATTTCTATTATGGATTTATCTAATTTTAAAAGTGGGTTTATATCCAAATTATGTTATCATGAGACAATGAGAATATAAACTTTTCAAGCTTTATTATACACCATCATTTTTCTATTCCCAAGTTATGACTTGATATTTAATATTATGAATTTCATAGTTCTACCATGAGTTGATATTTCAAGTGCTTTAAAGGTATGTGTTAAGCTTTAAGCTCCCTTATGACAAATTGAATTATTGAGCATATTGATTCATGAAATTGAGTTGTTAAAATGAGTCTTGCTATTTTGTCAAAGTTATTAATATTGTTATGATTTAAGGAATCGATACATTTTGATATTGAGAAAGATTGATTTGATTTGAGTCGAGTTAGGA
>NC_061122.1:333599-341813 GCF_002878395.1 Capsicum annuum | reverse complement strand
ATTGAGAAAGATTGATTTGATTTGAGTCGAGTTAGGAATCCACAAACTGTTTATGATTTGATAAACGAGAAACAAATTTGATTTGGTCTTTATGATGGACCTTTGTGATATTTATGGTGGATTTCCTACCCGTCTGAGCTTGCATCTGGGAGTAGTATTTAGTACCGAGTGGGAAATGTGGTATTTCCCCCGAAACTACATGCCACCATAGGATTGTTATTGATAATTGTCGACCAGAGGCTGGGTATGAGATTGTGATCACTAAATTTAGTTTGTACTCCCTGGAAAGAGTACGATGCTCCCACCAATGTGGGGTTCTCTTCTTAGGAGGGCAAAACATTGGACCCCATGTAGCTCACATGGTTTATGTCTGTTATAAGAGCCTCCCATGTCCATAAGAGTTGAGTTTCTTGAATTACTGAGTCACTCTGAGTCTTGATTTAGAAATTTGAATTGTTCATGATGGTTTATGAGATTTTTATCATATGATTTATTTACTATGATATCATGAAAAGATTATTTTAGGCTAACTCAAGCCAAGTGAGCCATCATTGTGCATATACATGTTTTCATGAAATTCTTAATGATATTTATATTGTTGCATCACCTCCACATACTTAGTACATTCCTAAGTACTGACCCACAATTTTCCTATGGGATACATTTTCACATAATGTAGGTTCAGGTACTCAGCCATAGCCACGTTAGCGATATTCAAGCGCCTCAACTGCAATCCCTCAGTGTGAGTCCTCATGGTTCAAGGACCATGTTTATATTTTTTTGATATCATTTTGTTGTTATGGCTTTCAGTACTGTTGGGGCCAGTTGAGGATTTGTCCCAACGGCTCCTTGATTTTTATGTATAGAGGCTTTGTCAGACTAGAGGGTCGGTACATACAGATATTCAATTTATATTTTTGGTGTATAGTCTAGTATTATTCAGTATTTCTCTTGAACCCGATGTGATACATCTATTTATTATGCATGATTATTGTAGAATTGTATTCCTTGAGATGGTTTTTGGATCTGAGGGTTAGCTTGGGGCTACGTGTAGCCTTAAGAACCGTGTGACATCTCGTGATAACATTTTGGGGTGTTACAGGTGACTACTTATATCCTATGCTGGCTACATTGTTTTGGAGTATAGGGACTTCTACTAACAACTTTGCCTATCTTACATGGAAATGGCCATCCCTACACTTGGTCGAAGCTAAATCCTACTCCCAACTGAAATACACAGAAGCACTCGACTGTTCTACATTTAACTGACTGATATTTGACTATTCTGATAATGCTTATAGTATATTCTGAAGGCTATTCTATAATATACTTAAACTAGACTAAATAAGCAGCTATGGTTTTGGGTATTTAATACCCCCAGGACTCAAAAACAACAATAGTAAAATGAATCTAAAACATGAAGGACAAAGCATGAAGGCTTATATTAAATCAATCACACTTGCAGGCATTTTATCAAACACTTATAGTTCATGATTTAAAACAATCATAGGAATATCATGGAGTTTATAGAAATAGCATGAATTCAATATGCTAGTAGTAAATCATGGTTTAGTTCAATAAATAATACTATTAAAAACATAGAGAACCAAATAATAATAATAACTTCATGGAAACATGGTAATAAATCATAATTCGTAGAGATTCATGGGTGAAATCTTAATTTTATATCATAAACCTTGAAAAAGATAATAACTTTGAAATTAAATTGGGTACTTGGACTGCATGGGTGAAAGGAACTCATGGATGAACATCTAACATACCATCATGGATGAATTTCTTGAAGTTCTTGGTGAATTCTTGGGGATTGGATTTGAATTTGAGAGCTAGCATTCTTCATTGAGAGAGGATATTCTTTAATTTTGGGGGAAGAATTATAAAATAATGATTTAAAAACATTTTTAGGGATTAAAAGCACACCTGGTAGATTAAGAAAAGTAGGGAAACAGACTGTTTTAACCTTGACGAAAAATAAATTCTTCTTCAAATTTTTTCCAATTCCTTTCTTAGCACGATGCAGCACTATCACACCATGTCACTAGAAATTAACAAATGGGAAATTATATGGTGATAAGATGTGGTGGTATCACATTGCCACCTTGTTTATGATCTGGAAGATCAGCATGATACGGTGGAATCACGGAGAGATACTAGAAACTGCCAAATTCCAAATTGGCCTTTGGCGCGATGCACCAGTATTGCGCACCTTATATAGAAAATGACAATTGCTATTTACACTGGCTCCGCGACATTCTAAGGTTCAAAATGACAATGTTTAATGACCAAAATTTAAAATCTCCATAACTTCTTACCTAGTTATATGTGTTTCAAAAATTTTATATATGAACACTCATACAATGGTACTTAGATTATGCTAAGGGAATGTGGGGTATTATAGTAGAGGATTTTATGAACTTATGGTAGGGCTCGATGATAGTGAAGAATTACTTTCTTAAGTTTAATCATTTTTCAAGTATGAACCTAATACGATGGCTGACCCTAGGGCGAGTATGACTAAGCTTGTTACTAGAGTATGTGGTTTGGTAGTCAAGAGTGTAGGACTGCCATGCTTATTAGAGACATTGATATTTCTAGATTGATAAATCATGCCAAGAAGATTGAGTCAGAAAAATTGAAGGGGAGAGAGGGAAATAAAAAGGCTAGAACCGAGCAGTTTGAGTATGGCTAGAAAAAGTTTAGAGGTGGAATTTCAGATTCATTTATAAATGTCAGTGCCATCTTCAGCCTGCTCTCCCACTCATGTATCTAGACAAGAGTAGTGGGTTAAGACTTCTATGTCCAGATCTCAAAATTGTGTGAGTAGAAAGCCCAGTTATCCTCCATGTGCTAAGTGTGGTATAAATCATCATGGTAAGTGTTTGTTGGGACATAAAGGTTGTTATAGATGTGGTAATTTCGGCCATAGAATCAAAAAGTATCCTCATGCTAAGAAAGAAAATAGGGATATTTATCTCCAAACTCAGGTTACTAGCGCACCAGCTCCACTAAGTCACCCAGTCCATCCTTAAAGTGCATCATCCAGTACCAATGGTGGTCAATGCCATAATAAATTTTATTATTTACCATCCTGTCAGGAATAGGAGAGTTCACCAGATCTTGTTACTTATATGCTTTGTGTATTTCATTTTTGATTTTATATGTTGTTAGACACTGGATCAAATTTCTCTTATGTAACCCCATTAGTTGCAGTAAATTTTGAAATAGGTGTTGAAAAGATCACTGGGCCCTTCTTAGTTTCTACCCAAGTGGGTGAGTCAGTTGTTGCCAAATAGATCTATAGAAAGTTTCCTATCACTATCCTTTATAAAATTATGTTAGCAAATTTAATTAAGGTAGATGCGTTCGACTATGACCTTATTCTTAGTATGGATTGGATCCATTCCTTTTCTACATCCATATATTGTCGTACCCGAGTGGTGAAGTTTCAATTTCCATATGAGAGTGTTTTTTAGTAGGAAAGTAATTTAGTGTCTCCCAAGAGTCATTTCATATCCTATATTAAAGATAGAAAGGTAATCCCAAAAGGGTGTATATATCATCTAGTTAGAGTCAAAAATACTAAGTTTGAGACCCCAACTGTTCATTCAGTTTATTTAGTCAATGAGTTTCTTAATATTATCCCCAAAGATTTGCCAGGGGTACCTCTCAATAGGGATATAGAATTCGCTATGACCTTCTTCTAAATACTTAGCCTATCTTCATTCCTCCATATCGCATGGCTCCATTCGAGCTTAAATAGTTACAAGAGAAGCTTAAGGACCTCTTAGATAAAGATTTCATAAGGCCCAGTATCTCTTTATGGGGAGGTCCTATCCTATTCGTGCGAAAGAAAGGTGATTCTTTGTGAATGTGCAATGACTATTTCTTCTAGATAGACCTTAGATCCGATTATCATCAGCTTAGAGTAAGGGAATGTGATATTCCAAAGATATCTTTTAGAACTAGTTACAGTCATTTTGAGTTTCTAGTCATGTCATTTGTTCTTACCAATGCCCCAGTAGCTTCATTGACTTGATGAACAGAGTGTTCAAACAGTATTTGGACATATTTTTCGTAGTCATTATCGATTATATTCTTTTCTATTCTTGTATTGAGGATGATCATCAATACCACCTTAGAATTGTGTTGTAAACTCTTAGGGATCACTAGTTGTTCGCCAAATTCAACAAATGAAAATTTTGGCTAAGATCAGTAGCTTTTATTGGTCATATTATTTCCAGTGACGGCATTAGAGTTGACCCCTAAAAACCAAAAGTAGTAAGAAACTGTCCTCTTCCTATCTCTCCATCAAATATCCAAATTTTATTGGGTTTAGTTGGCTATTATAGATGCTTTATTGAGGGTTTTTCTTCCATTGCATCCCCTACGTCTAGACTAATTCATCAGAAATTTAAATTTTAGAGGTCAATTATTCTGAGAAGAGTTTTCAAAATTTGAAAACTCGACTCACCTTAGCCCCAATTCTAGCACTACCGATGGAACATATGGGATCATTTTCTATTGTGATGCCTATAGAATCGGTCAGGGATGTGTTTTGATGAAGAGAGGTAAAGTTATAACATACACCTCTAGAAAGCTTAAGCTTCACGAAAAGAACTACCTTCCTCATTACCTTGAGCTAGCAGTTGTTGTGTTTGCCTTAAAGATATTGAAGCACTATCTTTATGTGTTTATAGATCACCAAATCTTGCAATTTCGTTTTACTCAGAGGGAGTTAAATCTTTATCAGAGAAGGTGGTTAGAATTGTTAAAGTATTATGATATGAGTGTGTTGTATAATTCGGTCATGGTAAATATAGTGGCAGACGCCCTTACTAAATTGTCTATGGGGAGTGTTGCTCATGTGAAAAATGGTAAAAGAGAGTTAGTTTGGGAATTTTACTGGTTAGCTAGGTTGGGTGTGAGGATTTTTGACTAAGGTAAAGGGAATGCTTGGGTTTAGAGTAGTTCAGAATCTTCTCTGGTTTTGGAAGTGAAAGAGAAGAAGGATAGGGATCTTATTTTGGTCAAACTGAAGGGGTCAGTTAAAGACCAAGAGGTAGAGGTTTTCTCCTAAGGGGAAGATGGTATGTTGAGATACCAAAGTAGATTATGTGTGCCATGTGTTAACAATTTAAGACAGCGGATTATGGCAGAAGTTCAAGATGTTCGTTATTCTATTTATCCAGGAGCCATAAAGATGTACAGTTGTTTATGGAAAGTTGAATTGTTTAGTGGTATGAAGAAAGATATAGAAAAATTTGTAGCGAAGTTTACAACTTGTACCTAGTGGTAATTATAGGAGTTTGGTATTCCCACTTTGAGTTGGGAAGAGGTAAATATAGACTTTGTGACTGGATTACCCAATTTGCATCGTCAACATGATTTGATTTGGGTTATAGTAGACAGATTGATCAAATCAGCCCACAGACTTGTCAGCAGTTCACCAAGTGTTCCATGTGTCCTTATTGAACAAGTGCATGGACGATTCAACTATTGTAGTCCCTCTAGAAAGAATAGAAATTCATAATAGCCTTTCATACGAAGAACTTCTAGTAGAGATTCTTGAGCATCAGATCCGTAGACTAAGGAACAAAGAAGTTCCCTTGGTCAAAGTTTTGTGATGAAATAAGTCCATTGAGGGTGCTACTTTGGAAGCAAAAGTATACATACATACCAAGTATCCTCGCCTCTTCTCCACAAACATAGTCTCAGTTGAAGGTAATACTTCTCCTTAATTCAGTTCTTTTTCGATCTCAGATTTAGCGATATAGTAATCTTCCTGTAAATTCATACACTCGCATATTAGTTCAATCACTCAGTATGTTTTAGATTCAATTATGCAGGCTTCTTCAGTTGTGCATGCCAGCATATAGCCTTAGTTCCTCGGTATCTTCTGTTAAATTTGTCTCATTGAAGGATGAATGTTCCCAAGGGGTAGATATTATAATACCCTATACCTTTTTAGATCAGCTTAGCTCCTAGTGTGTTAAGGGTTAACTTCAAAACCATATAACTCTTGATGCATATAGAATTTTCCAGCTCTATACCCACCAATGTGTAGATAATTGAATCATCTTTTCAATGATACTAATTTTTCCTCAATCCGATACTCAATTCAATCCGATACTCAATTAAGAAGTGTAACACCCTGCATTTCGGGCTAGAGGAAAAATCATCATTTCTATGTGTAGATGATCCAAAAGCCATAAATCTTATGGAAATTTGTCATGTTAATCAATTATGTAGTGTGTGAACCTATTTAAGCATGAATTGAGATTATAGAGGTCCCCTAACTCAAGGATGAGTTGAAAGTTTTCCTATCATTTGAGTTTGAGTGAGCATCAAAACTTAGGTCAACATTAATCGACCATAACTCTTTGTATATAATGAATTATAGGTCATACTATCAAATGAAATCTCTTTGAATTAACTTTCCAATGAGGGGCCACCTTTTAATTATTTCCCCAATTAGTATTAAGTGAAAAGAGAGGAGAGTATCATTGCTATTCACTGAATTTTCCAGAAAACAAGAAAAATGATATCCTTACATTTATTTCTTCTTTTTCTCTCCTTTCAACAAGAGAATTAATCAAACTTATCAAGAAGGGATTATAAATGGGGAAGGGATACCTACGTCCTACGGATCGTAAGCTAAATGATTTTACAAAAAGCTCAAAGGATTTTCAAGAATTATTTTATAGTATCTATAGTTGAACTTTGAAATCCAAGAGGTACATTTCTTATCCTATTTTTGAATATGGCTATCGATAAGCATTTCAAATATGTAACTAAAAAAATTTATATGTCTTTTTCTTAAATTCTCTCTCAAAAAAATCTCTCTCTAGGTAGTTACAACTGGTAGTTCCCACCTCTACACCTAATACCATTTCTTATCAGTCACTGACGGAACTTCTCCAACCACCGGATAGTTTCTCACAAGACAGGTATATATGTATCCAGTCCCCACAGAAATCTTCACCCACTTATAGGACAGACCTCTCAGCCTATAGTTTAATTGGATGGTCACTCGCTCTAATTTTGGAAAGTCAATTATGATGGTCTCAGGTAATCATCAACCAAGCTCAATAGGAGATACAAGGAAAGATGGGGGAGGTGACAATAAATTCTACACCGGCGATTTATCTAAAGCATAATCAGCTGGATCTAGCACCAACATCGAAGCTACATATGATTCCTATATAATCGACTATAGTCTATTCATACTCTATTCTGAATTAACCAGTATCTAATGATAAAGGTAATCTTCCTGTTTATCAATCATCTGGTAAGATACCTACTATGGTAAAAACCCTAGTTTCGCTCAATGAAGGGAATGGTGTGGCTGTTCCGATGTCTAATCTAGGGAATGGAGATCCTATACCTGTTGGAGATTAAGGCATTGCTTCTATATAGACCAAACCATGTCATGGAAAAGGACCTCATATGCCTAGGGTCATTCATTTCTTGGCCATGAAAATGAGGGCACAAAGGCGATAAAATATGAGTGTATCATAATTGAACCACCAAGAATAACAACCAAACAAGGCCTTCTATCAGTTGTATTTAGGTCTAGGGACTTCAAAATAAAACTAGCAAAGAGATGTTGATTTACATTGATTGGGAAATTTGATAACAACATGCCCAAAATGAAGGTGATTAGGAGACAATTTGTTCTTCAAACAGAACTAAAAATGAAATTTAAACTTACACATTTCAATTCCAGGCATCTATGTATTGACCTGGACAATGAGTATGATTACTCAATAGTTTTGTATAAAGGAAAGATATTTATCCATGGACAGCTGATGAGAATTCAATTGTGGACCCCTACCTTTGATCGTAATGATTAAACTCCCTTAGTTACTGTGTGGGTTAGCCTACCTGAGCTCCCTTGGCATTGCTACTATATGTAGGTAATGGCACCTATCTTATCACTTATTGGAAGGGTCTTGTTTCTAGATTTGGAGACTTATAAGAAAACTAGGGGTAGTGTGGATAAGGTCAAGTTGCAAATTGACCTCACCAATCCTAGACCCCAGCATATTTTATTGGGTTATGATGATAATAATCATGGTAAAGGCAGGTGGCAAGCCATTTTGTATGATGAGAGTCCTGAATATTGCTTTTATTGCAAGTACCAAGGTCATGCTGCAAGATCTTGTGCTATCAAAGGTAAAGATGAGGAGGAAAGGC
>NC_061122.1:327752-333499 GCF_002878395.1 Capsicum annuum | reverse complement strand
GGGACCTGCATTTCATGCTGCAGGCACAGGTACCTCAGCTCATACACCGCACAAGTAGGAGCCAGGTCATACAACTATTGTTGGTGAGCTCCAGTTTGCTTCGGAGCTTTCTGAGTCGGTTCCTTATGTTTGTTTCTGTACATGAGTCATGTGTGGGCGGGGGTTTATCCCGACCCTAGTTATGTCATGTATAGCCTAGAGGCTTTGTAGACATAAGGAAGAGTAAAGTCATGGAAGTTTATATAGTAACGTTATATTTGTATATGTGGTGGCCCCGACGGCCAAGTATTATATATATATATATTTGTGCATGTTGTGCTGATACAGGTAATTAGACCTTTCTATATGCAGCGAAGTGCTGTCCAATTTTTTTGTGACATGTAAGTGAAAGTACAGGTATTTGAACGGGTTCTCCCGGGCCTTCTCGGCTTCGGGTGCCAGTCCGGCCCGATGGGATTTTGGGGCGTGACAGTTCATTTACCCTTTTGTATCAAAAAAGATAAAAAACTTATCTAATCTCATAAGCGTTTTTTTTTACAACTTCTCACATTACATTTAACATTTTGAATTGGAAACTGTTATGTGATTAACATTATCCATAACTTAAATGTGGCGCAGAAGTTCAAATCAAATGGGTTATTGAAATTCTGCAATTCTCTTACTGCAAAGCATCTAATTTGCTTCTACTACCAAGACAACGACAATCTCCATTTTCACCAGATTCGATTGGTAACCTTTCTCCATCAACGAATCTATATAAACGTATTTATATATATAAAAAAAAAATGATTTACAAACCAAATTCTTAATGCGTCTTTGGGAATTAGTTCTTAATTATGAATGATCAATTCATTCTATGAGATTTCTCAATGATTTATTTGTCTATACTTTTGAAGCAGAAGCACATTTGTTTGTCGTGCTAATGTGTATACAACAATTACACTATTTTTGCTCGACTAATTTGCCATCGGCAGAAAAGGTTAGTATCCCACTTTGACTCTAACATTAAACACTATGTTTTAACTGTTAATTACATTAACTGTTGTGTGTTAATTATAAGATATTTTTTGATAGACATATCTATGATGGTCATATTCAATCATCATGTGATTTCAATCAGAATTTCATCTCACATGGCCAAACGGCCCAAAGTAACTTTAAAGCCTGAAAAAATAGCAAAAGTCATTGTCCTAATTTCACCAAATTATATTGCTATCAAGGTATTGTGAATGAGTGAAAAGTGACATTTTAATCAACAAAATATAACATTTTCTAGCTTGCTTACATATGGAAATGAAATTGTCATGTGTTTGCATTATATCAGTAATCAAAAATATTAAATTTGTCAACGATTAGAAAAGTTACTGAACTATTGATGACATGTAAATAAGGGCAACCATAACACCTGTATAATGCATTTTTGCAGGTAAAATGGCACAATTGACTATAGTTTTTTAATTGAACTCTATTCATGCTTAGGGCAATTTGGCCAATATTCAACTTTTGTATTGACGATTTCAATTATCATAATAGTTTTCTATAATGGATGGGGATCTACCATAAATTTTTTAGATTAAGTTATCATATGATATTTCCATTGGTTCTTTTTTTTTTTTTAGGGACTTATCACATTCACATGCATCCATGCAGTAAATTTTAACTTATACGGGCATCGATAGGCATAATGATACAATTGCTACCTTAATTCGCTCTATTTATTTTTTAAAGGTGTCTGCCTATATGGTTGAGTTTCTCTACCTTCCTGTGAAAATATCAGGTTTATATTTTTTTAATGAATAAGAACAATCACCTCAACTTCACTTGCTAAAACATAGAATTTGCTTTCTTTCAAGTTCTTATTGTATTTGCATTTTCAGCAAAAAAGACCACCAGAATATGTGGCTAGATTGTATTTATGCTACCATCACTACCTGCAAATGCTACCGATAACGTGACAAATGAAATATTTGTCCTACATTGTAACGATGTTCAACTCAAACGTCTATCTTATCATATATCTCAAAATTATGGTGCGATCTATCTTAGAATTTTCATTATTTGGTTTCTTGCACTTTAATAATATAAGAATTTCGACCGGCGCATATATGTATCTCATATTACCTTCAAGATTTTTACTATCAACCTGTTAAATATGTTCTCAAAGTTATCACAGACATGCACTTTTTTCACTAGAACATATCAATTCTATTGACATCTTATAGTATTTGTGACCTTACATTCTCTTTCTTTTTCAGGTATCCCAGGTTTTCAGCTTCATACAATCTATAAACTCTTAAAGAAAGCGGATGAAAAACAATAACATGTATGCAAATATTCTCTTGCATTAAAATGGGTTGAAACGATGTGCTAAAGGAGATGGTGAAACTGACCCTCTAGCTAAAGCTAATCCTCCACTTCTCAATTATCATGTTGATTTTGAAGAATAGTTGCTGCAGTAGATCTTAAAATGATATCTATGTTCAATATATAATAAATAGTGTACAAAATTTGATATTTATAAACCTCTCGCTTGATTTCGTTATGGCAAATGTGAAATGTTGACTATTCTCTATTTTGTCCTTTTAAGCGTAACTATGACAATCATCTACTAAAAATTCACAACCTGTAATTCAGAGCCTTTTTTTGCCTAATCTTATAGGAGTACCTGATAAGTGGTAAATGCTTAACTACTTCAAAATGCATGCAAGTCACATTGCATTTGTTTTTTAAAAAAAATAAAAAAAAATCAAGCCTGTCACGCAGAGTGGGGGAAAAACATAGGAAAATCCTGAGAGAAATAAATGAGGGACAAGGATTAAGTATGTTCACACTGCTACTAAGGAGTATCTTAAGAAACCTTTCCACTTCTTGGTGAAGCTTGAGCGATTTTAAGGTACCTTACTTACTGCTTGAGGTTGATGATGAAGACGTACCTATGAGATGATTTATATGAAAAATTTTGAACTCATCTATTCCAGTTTATTGTCTGTTTTTTCATGAATGATCATGTCCTGTAAGCATCACTATTAATCTATGACCATCACCTGTTGTAAATCCGCAAGATGCAACTCAGTTTATAGAGCATTCTTTGCCTAATCCTAGACCTTATAAATGGTAAATTCTTAACTCCTTCAAAATGCATGCAAGTTACATTCCATTTGTTTTGTAAAATCAAGCCTATCTTGCATAGCAGATGAAAAACAGAGGAAAAGTCCGAAGAAAAACTAGGGAGGAACAAGGATTAACTATGTTCAAACAGTTGCGAAGGAGTATTCTGAGAAAGCTTTCTGTGAGTTTCTTGATGAAAACTTGAGTTGTCTTAAGGAACCTTTATGCCTTTAGGTTTATTTACTATGTCTTACCCTATGCCTTCACGTTTATTTCCAGTATGTTGATATGTCATCTTACTAAATTTTTGAGTTAAATACACAAGAATATCGCAAGGCTTTAGCTAAGGCAGCTTGAATTTCTTTATCTTTATTTAATCGTTAAATATTTCTGTTCTTATTTTATCAACGCATTATATTTTTAATGATTAATTTCTTTTGTCCGCACATAGCGCGAGTGCATTACTAGTGTCATCTAATAGTTAAGAATACAGTAATTAGTGAAAAAAACTGAAATACCCCTTATCACTAAGTTGGCAGGACGATCATGAGGTGCTTTCAAGCCGCTTCTACATATTAAATTTGATATTAGATTAGATTAGATTAGATGGGCTTGTCTAGGCCCAAATGTCATAAAAGTTGTAAAGTTCCTTCTTTTTATTATATTTTTATTTTTGACATGATTTCGACCAATGCTTCATCAATTATCATACTATCCCTAATTATTTCGTAGTTTATTATATTATTCCTAATTAATTATTATAATTTATTTATATATTAAAATTAATAATATTTTTTTATATTATTTTTAATTAATTATTATAAGTTATTTATATATTATAATTAATAATAATTAATTAAAAAATAGATATTTATAACGTTTGTTTCAGCTGCTTTAAACGTGATTTTACTATATCATCCCTGATTAATTACTATAAGTTATTTATGTATTAAAAAATTAATAATATTTAATTTAAAAAATAGATGACATGTCTGCCTATATTATCCCTAATTGCTCCGTTATTTACTATATTACACTAAATTAACTATTATAAGTCAATTATATATTAAAATTAATAATTTTTTTTTTACTATATTACCCCTAATTAATTATTATAACTCATTTATATATTAGAATTAATAATATTTAATTAAAAAATAGATATTAATGACGTTTGTTTCAGCTGCTTTAACTGTGATTTTACTATATCATCCCTAATTAATCATTATAAGTCATTTATGTATTAATAAACTAATAATATTTAATTTTAAAAAATAGATAACATGTCTGTTGCAGCTGCTTTAACCATAATTTTGCTAAATATCGCTTATAATTAATTATTATGAGTCATCTAAGTGTTAAAAATTTAATCATATTTAAAAAAAAAAAATAGACATAAAATGATAAATTAACTCTTGATGTATTAATTTAAGTTGACCTCCTTCAACCTTGATTTTACTGTATCACCCCTAATTAATTATTATAAGTCATTTATGTATTAAAAAATTCATAATATTTGATTAAAATATTGGTTTTGACATGGTTGCTTCAAGAGTTGCGCCGTGATTTTACTATATCACCTCTAATTAATTGTTATAAGTCATTTATGTATTAAAAAATTAATAGTATTTAATTAAAACGAGAAAAATATGCGTTTATGACATGTTTATTGCAGCTACTTCAACCATAATCATCTTTGAGAAAATGATTCAAGAATTTATTGTTAATTGAAGTATCTCTTGTTCCAGTTTTTATATGAAATAATCCTATGAATATTATCTTTTCTATATTTTGTAACAGGTCTCAATCTTATCATCAAGCAATTAAAATAACCCAACTACACGACACATCACATTTTTCTATCATGTGAAAAAAAAGTATCTTATAAAACTTCACTCCTTAGCGAGTAGCATCAAATAGTTATTATTTAAAAAATTATCGTTTTAAGTCAATATATATTTATGTTTGTATCTCATCAATATCGAATATTGGTGCTAAAAGATGTCTATAGTGTTGGGCCCGTGCTGACACGGGCCATGCACCTCTAGTAATGTAATATAAGTACTTTTAGCACAAAACATTAGTATAAGGGGAAGGACACAAATATTATCTCGTCCAAAATATTTCCACTAATATAACCATTGATTTGACAATTCCAATATATAGTCATTTAGGCTTTTCTGTCGCTACTACCCTTTTTTGGGTATTTTTCTAATTTATTGTTTAATTTTTAATGTCAATTATTTTACATGTTACGTTCTCTTTCTTTTTTTTTTTTTTTTGTTTTTCACTATTTTTCTTCTTTCTTCTTTTAATGTTATTAGTTTTATTTTATTTTGAAAAAAGTCCACTCTGTCAATCCATTTATTTTTTCAGATGTGATCACGAAAAATATAATATGAAATACAAGTCCATCCATAATTATTCTATCTCTTTTCATATGAGTTTACACTATTGCGGCACTTTGACTTTCCTTTTTTTCTGCTATCTCTCACTGTTTAATCAAAAAAATTAAGAAATGTTTGGACAGTATGGGTACAAGTTTTTAATAAATTTTGTATATGCTTGCACAAATTTTCACAAAAATTTAGGTGAAGTTAACAAATTCACGAATAACGAATTACTATATATGCTTGCAC
>NC_061122.1:317686-327652 GCF_002878395.1 Capsicum annuum | reverse complement strand
TATCAATCTAGTATAAAAGTGTATCAATATAATATAAAAGTTTATTAATGTGATATAAAAGAGTACCAATTGGGTAAGGGACTGCACGTGCTTGCATAGAATTTCCTTTCTCTTTTTTTTTAAAAGTGTATCAATATAATATAAAAGTGTATCAATGTGGTATAAAGTGTATCAATTGAGTATAGATACTGCATGTGCCCAACTGAGCCAAATAACTAAAACGGGAAATTACTTTAGCCGATTGGCTATAGCATGTCCACCTTTTCAAATGTGGGTAATTTTTTTTAAAATGATCGTACCATATCCTTTTCCCAATTTTTAATTTGTTTAATCTCTATTTTTTTTTTAGGGGAAAGAACAAAAATAACACCTAAAACTAAAATAATTCTACAAAACTAACACCTAAATTCTTAACCCCGGTAAATAGCCACTCGGCGAAACTAATTCTAACCGAATGGCCATTTGGGTGTGTGGGGAGTGGCATCTGTGAGTGGACATCATTAGTCAAAGGTATTTCCTTATTGGTTTATGGTCAAATATTAAAACAAGAAAGAAAAATGTTTTAGGTTACTAATTCTCAACATCGCAAACAAATAGCAATTGCTTATTTCCCATCCCTTTTAAGGTACAAAATAATTTATCAATATTATTTTCTTTTTGCAAAATCAGTAGGTCCATGATTTCAACGCAACAACATAACTTCTTGGTTTTCTCCATCGAAGTAGAAATACGACAAACAATTTATTTTGCATTCACCAATATTATTAAAATAATATACTAATTATTTTGTTTATTTTTACTTATTTATACAATAAAATACAATATCGTATACTTTTAATATAATACAATTATTAAAGATATATATTTATGTATAATAATGATACAGTTTCTATACATATACATATTCTATATAATAATTATAGCATTTTTATACACATTCTATACAATTTTTAAGTACAATTATTATTTAGATACATATTTTATATGACTCTATATAGTTTCTACATGCATTCTAAAAATGTATCAATCTAGTATAAGAGAGTATCAATTGAGTAAATGGACACTGCAAGTATATCAATGTAGTATAAAAGTGTATTAATGTGATACAAAAGAGTATCAATTCAATATAGGGACTGCATGTGCTTGCATAAAATTTCCTTTCTCTTTTTTAAAAAGTATATCAATATAATATAAAAATGTATCAATTTTTTATAAAAGTGTATCAATTGAGTATACAGACTGCATGTACCTAATTGGACCAAATAGCTAAAAAAGGGTATTAAATTGGGCCGACTGAGCTAAGTTGTCCACTTTTTCAATTATGAGCCATTTTTTTTAAAAAAGTGGCTAGCCCAGCTCCTTTTTCCATTTTTTTACTCATGGCCCAATTTAAAATCTTGAACTAATCCAATAGCCATCAACCCGGCCTAAATCTTAATTTTAATCTCAACTATCCACACCTTCTGATCAGACGGTCCTTATCAATTTCCCTAAATCAACCGTATAAGTCATTTCACTTCACCACCCACCGCCTCCGTTATCCCTTCCCACCGTCTCCACAATCGTCACAGCCACCACCTATTCCACAGGCCATCGCTGGCCCAAATACGGATTGATTTGCCGCCATTTAGTCTCCTTTCTTCTCTCCCTTTTAAGAAAAAAAGATACTTTCTTGAAGTTTAGTTAATTAAAAATTGAATTTTTATGTGTAAAAAAGTTTTGATTTTTTGTTTTTGCGTTTGTTGGGCTGTTTGTGGATGTGGGATCTGGAGATTTATGTTATAAAGTTTTGATTTTTATAGTTTTTTTTTTTTCGATTTATATAGATTTATTTGATAAAGCTCATGGGGTTTGGTTATTAGTATGAAAGATTGAATCTTAAAATCTGATTTTGAAATCTTTGTGCTGAAGTTTGTTCGCTGCCATTTAGTCTCCTTTCTTCTCTCCCGTTTAAGAAAAAAAAGATACTTTCTTGAATTTTAGTTAATTAAAAATTGAATTTTTATGTAAAAAAAGTTTTGATTTTTGTTTTTGCGTTTGTTGGGATGTTTGTGGATGTGGGATCTGGAGATTTATGCTATAAAGTTTTGATTTTTATAGTTTTTTGGTTTTTTTTTTTTCTATTTATATAGATTTATGTGATAAAGCTCATGTTTATGATAAATATGTGTTTGGTATATTAAGATGTGTTTTGTCAATATTTTGTTGATTTTTTGTGGGGTTTGGTTATTAGTATGAAAGATTGAATCTTAAAATCTGATTTGAAATCTTTGTGCTAAAGTTTGTTTGTTTTCAAGAGTTGCGGTCAAGTGAAGTGAATTGGCTGATCTTTTTTTTTTTTTTTTTTTTTTTTATATTGAGACGTCTTTTGTCAGTAACTCACATTATCGCTGTATTTGGTTAAAGTTTGTAGGCCTCATGTAAACAGTGCTGTTGTGAGAGCTAAATTCAACTCCAATTTGCCACCGAATCTATGTTTGGTACATTTCGATTGCAATAGCATAATTAATTTAATTCACTTTCCTTTTAGTCATGGTAACTGACCCCAGAACTGATAGTTTTATCTATAAACTGTGACAATCATATCATTTGTAGTATGCAAAACCGAATTCTGGAATAGTTTCTCTGGTGCCTTTGAACTTGTTTCTCAGGTATGTATAACCTGTGATGCAATTGGACTATATGTTCTTGCTCTTTCTGCTTTTTGTTGTTTTTCATTAATTTGGTGATGTGGTACAACAAGTGTAAAAGCAATGGTCTCAAAGTTGCTGTTGCATCTAGTGCTGATCGGATTAAAGTTGATGCAAACTTGGCTGCACCAGGTTTACCAATAACGATGCGAGTTAACCACCTTTGTGAATTTAAATTTTCAATAGTGGTTCCCGTGCCATGTTTTCCATGATTAAGTTGTCCAATCCTGGGCATGCCTGGAAATAAGGTGGGAGCCATCAAAGGAAATAAGCTATATTTCACTTCAAGATATCCTCGATTCAATGGTGGCTCTGGGAGCCATAGTATGTAGTTCACCGACATTTTGGTGGAAGACCAATGGCATTTTCATAAATTTAGCTTCAACTAATGGAAAAGAGTAGTTGTCAGTGGTTAAATAAAACTCTAGAAGCATCTTTCTCCCCAGTCTCTCATTCCCAACAACAACAAAAAGACACTTATATTCATCTACTTTTCATCATTTGGGCATCACCACTCGCACTAATTGGTTTCATATTATCTCAATTTCAGGTTGGTTTTACTCTCACATTTTTTGTAATCTTCTTCTAGTAATTCAATTTCATGATTGATGGTTCCTTTCGTCGTTTTTGATTAATTGCTGCTGTCATATTTTTTTTTCCTCAACACCTTTAATTTTTATCATCTCATCCGTGTGTTTTAGTTCCGGTATGTTTTCTAGAAAATTTCTTCTAATTGCTTTCATACTTTTGAATGTTAAAATTATCTGATGTGAATTGTTTCATTTGATTTTCTTCCCTACTTGTAATTTGTGGTTCAATATTTCTTGATAGGAATAGGATCTTAATTAAAAACCTATGTAGATTTTTATTTATTTTTACTTCTAGATTCTTCTCCCAAAGCTTGAGTAGCAAACTACATAGTTTGTAGGTTCAAAATTAATATAGTCTGTTGAGGAAGATCTTAGCATCCTTATGTTGATATAGTTAAGACCGATCCGATAAAATTTATCCCTTTCAAAACACCTAGATGTTAAATGATATCAATTTCTTAAACTGTGGAGTTTTTTCTGGAAGTGTTCCTTTAGCTACAAATAAAAAAGACATCTGATTGCACTAAAACTTCGGATATGAGCAACATTTGGGATTCATCTCATGCTTTCAGTAATATTGTTTTGGCGGTTTGTACTAGCGGCTTGTGTTTTTGGCTCATCATGGACTGATTGGCACATAATATTTACTACAACAAAGTGATTTTCATTTTCTCATCTGTGGGCATTTGATATTTGCATGTAAGAGCTATCCTAGACATTATTTAGTATGTTTGTTCTTGTAGGCAAAATGAGTCCACAGACTATATAATCTGTTTACCTTCTTATGGAGATGTTATTGGAGCGTGGTTTGGTGCTTGGCCAATGTCACTTGATTGGGCAAGCCCGTGGCAGGTATGTTAGCGGATTGCCAAGGATTCGAGGTTCACAATATAGTAATAGTAGTGCATATCATGGTGCATATATTTGAATTTTAGATGCATTAATTGCATTCACTACAACTTCAGTAGTCAACAATACTATCTTTTGAGAGAGTTGCAATGGAAACACATATAAAATCTACTCCACATGACCTTGTTCATATTATATTCCCTTTAAACAAATTCTTCTCTGAATTTTTTCGAAGAAAAGTAGAGCCACCTCAACGAACCTTGTTGTTCCCCCTAACGAACCTTGTACATATAAAAGTAGGATACCCAGTTCTTCTAGGAGGCAAAGCATCCGATGGCCATTTCTAATTTTCTGTGATTAGATTTTGGTTAGGAAAAAGTGTTTTTCAGGAAATGGCATTTTGTGCACACTATTCTTCTGGTGGCTTGATTTGCTTGATACCATGAAAGTTCTACGAAACAGACTTCGCACACTACTCAGTGTTTCACAATTTGAAATAAAATTGAGCTATTGCCTGCGGACTATCTGTGCTTATAAAATAACACTCTCTTAGATGACTTTTAGATTTTTCCTGTTTTTAGTCATTTTCATGTTTCAGATGCATTACTTATGCAATCATTCAATTTACTTTGTTAATTCACTGATAGATTAAAAGTCAAAAGTGAACCTTGTTGCTGACAATCACGTTACAAAGATTAGCAGCTTCTTCACATGACTTGATTCTTTTATAGACTTGGTTGTTTCGATGATGATGAAAAGATCTGTACGTCAAAATACACGTGAAGAAAAAAGTTTTGTTAAGTTACTTTTGTACCTTTTGAAGTCAAACACAGACTGCCCTTATTCTTTCATACGATCACTAGATACATTATATGTAGAATAAAATATAGTTGGTGTTTAAAAGTTAGAAACATGAGAATTGTTAACAATAGCCATGAAAAATTTATGCGGTTACATTTTTAACCTAAGGTTTCATAACATATATGACTCCGGGGTATATGAAGTGCTGATGCCATCTAATTTCAAGTGGATAAAACCTTCAAGATTTGGATAGTTGTGAGAGAATTTAAACCTTTCCTCCCAAATTGTCTTTCCAGATCTGGACGTTAGTGCCTTTTAGTTAGCAATTAATTTGCTCTGATCAATAATCATTCTTTTCAGGCTCCATGGGGTGTGTGATGAGAATCTGCTGGCTCCATTGATTCGCTGGTTAGAGCTCACCATGTTTCGCACTAGCGGTGATAACTCGTGCTGTATGACCATAACCTATAAATGTAACCTGGATGACATTACATTGAATAAATAATTTTTATCATGAATTAGCCTGCACTTCCCCTCTTTTGTTTGCTCTCTCTCGGCAAATCTAGGTATTAAATTTTTACTTGCTCTAACTTCTTCCAGATTCAACCTTCAGAATAACGTCACTAACAAATTTGTTAGTTTGTCTTTGAATTTTAATCAAAGGGACTTACAAGTGGCCTGGGTGGAACGGATTTTAGTTACCTCCCGAGTTTTCAAAGCTTCTTGCATTTCCTGAATTTTCCTGTGCTCTTTTTCTGTTCCCTTCATATTTCGTTGTGCAAATTTACTAGAGGTGCTATCAACTCAGTCAAGAGCTTAATTATGTTTTCCTTCTCTTTTATAGCTTCATACTTCATACTGTTTGTGACATGGATGGTCATCAAGTTTGTCAAAATACAGTTGTTCAAGTTGGAGATGTATTCAAGAAAATCCTCAAGTGAGGTCGGTCTTTAATTTTGAACTTATCAACAATGCTGTGCCTAAGATTTTTAAAAGAGACCAGTGATGATAAATTTTATTGCTTATGCAGACTGAGAAAGTGAGGAACGAGCATAGTCATGACTTGTCAGTCCTTTAAGCAATATCTATTGTATTGGACAGGCATCCAGAGTTGAGGTATGCAGACAAAAATGCTTCCCATTTTATCTGCTATCGTCTTTTGTTTGTGGAATCTGGTTATACATGCACATTCATATTGAATTATTTGTGCTGTAGGCAAGAAGGGCTTTCCCATGAGGTGTTGCAATGGTACATATGCAGAATGGAGTCCTGGTTTACTGCATATGTAGACACGATCTCTCTGAAAACCTTGGATCAGGCAAGTGTGTTTTCATTTGCTGATACTTCTAGCAGTTTATTAGGTGATTGATGCAGTTTCTAAGTTCATTATCTTGCTCAGTTAAGGTCTTATTTCGAAGTAAAAGATTTTTGAAGGTATAGATGTTATAGCTAGCAGTCACTTCGACTTACTCCTACATTGCCAACTGGGCACCACGATTTGATATTATATATACACACACAGAGTCATAAAGTCATTATCCAAAGACATCGAGATATTTGTTTGAATCATAGGTGCAGATGGGTTTCTCTAAAATGCGGAGTTCTCTACCTCGTCTCAGCAGTTTTCAATTACATTCTTTGCATGTCCGAGAGATCATTTATTAGTGCGATATTGTCAGCTAAAAGAGCATGTCAGACCACCTCAGCTTCAATCCAAGTATGAGGTGAATGGGGAATCCTCTCATTTTCAGGTCCTTCAGAGCAGCTACCAATTCTTTCAGGAATTCGCCCACTGTGAACGGGCAGTAATACCCCAGTCCAATTCCTAGAAGAATAAGAAAATGTTATCATATGAGACTTAAATTAACGTGAATGGGAAAATGATTAAAGAGATAGTATTTACCAGCTAGTAGAGAGATTGCCTTGATAGTTGATATTCTGTTTGCTTTATAAGGAAGGAGCTTTAAAGTTGCCTGTGTATTACAGAGTTTCCAAATCGCACAGTATTCTTCCCAAGTTACGTTGACGGCCTCAATGAAGACGATATTTGGGTCAGCATTGTCATCTACGCTGACTGGGACCAGGTATAGATCATGTGTGTTGTGGATGCGGACTTGGCTTCTATAATGTTGGGGTGGGGCTGGCTCTTGAGGAGGGTCTTGGGGTGGGGCAGGTTCACCTGGTGGGTCAGGGTCTTGAGGAGGGTCTTGGGGTGGGGCAGGTTCACCGGGTGGGGCTGGCTCTTGAGGAGGGTCTTGGGGTGGGGCAGGTTCACCTGGTGGGTCAGGGTCTTTAGGAGGGTCTTGGGGTGGGGCAGGTTCACCGGGTGGGTCAGGGTCTTGGGGTGCAGGGTCTTGAGGTGGGCCAGGGTGTTGTGGTGGGGCAGGGTGTTGGTCCTGGTCTTGTTCTAGTCCACCGACCATAGCTAATAGGGCCCAAGCATGAGGCAGCAGCCCAGCTGGCCAAGCAAGCCCATGGAGGGCTGGCTCAGCTGGTGCAAATCCTCTCATTCTCTGCCTATGGTTGAACATCACTTCACCTCTATAATTTGCAGAATGTCCAGAATGACTCTGGCTGGTTGAAGCAAGAATTGTCACTAAAAAAAAAATAGTTTAATCAAACGATAAAGCAAGATTTTTATAATCAACTTAACATTAAAGCTGAAAAGTCACCTTACACAATGAATTTCCATACACGACACTGGTCCACAAATTAGGCCGGTGCATTTTTCGGTACAAACCGTTAACCCGAACCGTTAATTTGCTTATCGGGTTAACGGGTCGGTTATTTTGAATATCGGGTCGGGTGTCGGGTTGATAATTTCTGTTATTGGTTTATCGGTTCGGGTCACCCGATTACCCGATAAAATGATAGGTGCTGGGCTGTACTAATGGCCTGTTATCCACCTAAAATTCTAATGCGGCCCATACTCCACCCATACCCACTGGCCCAAGTCCAATTATTCACATTTCACAATTCAGATCACAATAGGGTTTGGGTATTATTGTATTAGGTCCTCAGTCCTCTTTCACAATCACGAATTACGCCTCTCACTCTCAGTCTCTCACTCTCTATCAGTCACTACTCGCGATTCACACATCTCCGATCTCACTCTCTCTCAGTCTCTCGGTCACGAAAAAATTGTTGTTGCTGACAGGATCGAACTTGTGCTGAAGATCGAACTTCGAATTGAGCCGAAAATTCGACTTAGAGTCTATTTGCTACTCACATCTCCGATCGTAAATTGAAGGTCAAAAAATTTCAGGTAACTCTTTTTCTCCATCTCATTTGCATGTTCAATTTCTGTTGTTGTTGATAGTATTCTACTTCATCTTCACTTTATTGTATTAATGGCTTAGCAGTAGCCATTAATGGTGTTGAAATAGCTCAACAAAACCATATTCTGACACCCCCATTACTGTATTATTAGAAAGTTCAGTTCTTGTTTTGGGGTAGTGGGGTGTTGGAGAACTAGAGGAAAGAATGGATTTTGTTGGTGCTTCACTAACCCCCACCCCCCACCCCCCTCCTCTCCAAATTCAGGTCTTTTCTTGATACAGTGGCACAGGGCTGCCCTTTATGTTATTGTTTGGTACTATGGCATTTTTTTTCCTTATAGTTATACTTTTGTATACAGTGTTGGATACTAAAATCTTGTTAAATGGTTTGTGTACTAATATGAAAGAAGCCATAATATGCAGAATTGGGTGATTGTACCCATTGTTGCATTATTGGAAAGTTTAGTTCTTTCTTTGCTTAAAGTTTGAATCTTTTCTTGTTTTTGGGTAGTGGGGTGTGAGAGAAGAACAGAGAAAGAATTTTGTTTGAGTTTTATAGTACAGGGGAAGCGAAATGGACAGTTAACAATATCAAAGTATTTCTCCATTACTCAGCTTTTGTACGAAAAAAGAAAAATAATTGAAAAAGTGAACATGATTGCAGCAAAGAATGTAAAATATTAGTGCTAGGAAAAGTAAACAAAGATGATGGAGAAAGTGAAGGAAAGCTTTACTGAAGTTGCTAAATTATGGTGGGCAAGGGCTAGTTTCACTGGTAAAATTTGGTGGTCAAATGGTAGTGGAATTGATAACTTATGGTGGACAAGGACCAATGGACGTAACATATTTTGGTGCACAGGGAATATGGAAGGTAGTAAGTTTTAGTAGTAGGCAAGTTCTACCAAAGCTGTTAAATTTTGGTGGGCAGGTGCTACTGAAAGTGGTAACTTTTGTTGGACAGCAACTGTTACCGACGGTGGTAAGTTTTGGTGGGCAACTGCTACTGAAGGTGGGAAGTTTTGGTTGGTTAGTGATACCGAAGCTGGTAAATTTTGGTGGACAACTGCTGCTGAAACTATTAAGATTTGGTGGACAAGGGATACTGAAGCTAGTAGGCTTCGATGGGAAGCTGCTAACATCATTTTACAACTTTTTCGGGCAAGTGTCACTGACGATTAAGAATTTTGGTGGAGATGTTGTACTGATGTTCAAGAATTTTGGTGGGGGAACGTTACAAGTGCTTGACAATTTTGGTTGGCAAGTAAAGAGTTTATTTGGGCAACTTGTGAGTTGGTTTGAAAGAATCAATCAATTGTTTCATATTGTTTTCTGTTAACTTTTTTCTCTTTTTGGTAGCTACTAGTCGAACACTAATTATTTTGGACTTGCTCATGCATGGTATGAAGAAATTAAATTCTGAAGCTAGCAGGATAAAAAGACATGGGTGGTCAGTACTGATCACTATTAGGTCCCCTCATATTTGAATTATTCTTTAGCCTTTTTGAGCATTACTAATAAAAATGTTCAATTCTTGTTACTGCAATCTTCAATCATTGCCTCTCACATGACTATATTTGCTGTTGCTGTGGTCGTTTCTTAGTTTTGTTTCGGGAGTATTCCTTTGAATGTGTGTGAGCCTTGTATTTCCTTGCTGCTGCTTTGATACTGCCACCGGGTATATCTTTATATTTTCCTATACTTTCGTGTAGTTGTGGCTGTGGGTGGTAATGGGTGGATAGGGTCATGTCCGAGGGGGTT
>NC_061122.1:312630-317429 GCF_002878395.1 Capsicum annuum | reverse complement strand
CATTATCTTCGTCTAAATTAACTGCATCTACTTCATTTTCTTCTTCTATACCATAATTTTCCTGAGCTTCTACATAATCCATATCGTGAGCACCTACACCTATTTCTTCCTCAAAAGGTGTACCAAGCGGTACCGGAGGCGAAGGCACATGGGTATATCTACTACTTGAACTACCTCTACCTCTAGTAATTCGCTTTTTACTACCACTACCGCTTCCGAGACAACTTTTTAACACCTTTAGTAGCGAGGTTTCTTAATTTTGCCATAATATAAATTAAATTAAACTAAAAATATTCAAAATACACAAATTTAATAAAATTAAATATTAAACAATTAATACAATAAATAAAAATTAAACGTAAGAGATGGAACGACAATACCAAATTTTGGAAGTATCCGAAGATTGCGATTTTAGAAACTTCCGCTCGTACTTTGTAAACGAAAAATTAAAAAATTAAAGTGAACACTTTAAGAAATTAAATATATTGAATATTTGAGAATTGAGATTTGAGAGAGAATGAGATTTGAGAGAGTGAAAAATTGTGTGAAAAATGATTTGAAGTTGTAGGGTATTTATAGATTTTATTTTGGGATTAAAAAATATTTTTTAAAGTTTTTTTTTTTTTTTTAATAAATGGGCCCAAACTAGCCGTTTGGACCCAAAAACGGCTATATAGCTGTTGGACCAACGGCTAGTTTGGCCCAAAATCCAAAATATCTTTTTTTTTTATTATTATTTTTATTTTTTCGGGCGGGGCCGGGCCGGTTAACCAGTGGGCTTGGACCGGGCTTGGCCCGGGCTGTCTTAATCAGTTAGAAATTCCTTATTGACGAGTTAAATTCCGAGGAGACGACATTTCTTGAGAATTAGCGATTTTTTTGTTCTGTATAAAACTTGTTATTTCTAGTATGAGACATCGGATTTTGCATAATGGAATTAAATAAGTTACCAAATTAAATTAGGAAACAAAATCTACTCTAATATGAATTAGGAAAAATAAATCCTAACTAGACGTGAATTAAATAAATACCAAATTCCTTTTGTTTCCTAATTCTACTTTGAAATGTTAATCCAACAATTTAAAAAAAAAAAGAAAACATTGTACGCCTCTGTCCCTTTTCTCAATCCTTTCCACTTTAGGTTTTGCTTTCCATGTACACCTATAAATATTGCAAAGAATATTGAATTGGTTACTCACTTGCCTATTTCAACAAAGGCTTATAGATATATATCTATCTATATATTATTACTACGTGTGAGTGAGTGAGGTCTAGGTTTTGGATCAATCAATTGTATGTTGTTATGGCGAAAAATCAAATTAAAGCAGACATAGATTTGAGAAGAATGGACGAGCAACTTGATAAGCATTTGGCTCGAATTATTGGCGAAAATAATAAAAAAGGGTATGAAGAGTGCTCAAAGGCTGAAGTCGTCGAAGAATGGGAGTTGGATCCCAAGAAGCTTAAAATCAGCAAGTTTATTGCTAAAGGGGCGTACGGATCAGTTTACAAAGTTGTCTATCACGGAAAACAAGTTGCGGTTAAAATACTTGATCTGAGCGATGAAAAGAGAAAGGGCAACTCTAACAAAGGCTTTCGCGCAAGAAGTTTCTATATGGCACAAGCTTGATCACCCAAACGTCGCAAGGTTAATTGGAGCTTCGAAGAGATTGCCCGAAGTATTTACGAGAGGTAGACGAAGGAAGTGGAAGTTCGTCGCGAGAAATCATTCCTGGGAAAAACATGGAGTTGGATACTGCATAGTGATTGAATATGTCTCTGGAGGCACGCTAAGGTCACATCTCTTGAAAAATAGTATTATCGGGAGAAGGTTATCACTGAACTCTGTTACTAAACTAGCATTGGATATTGCAAGAGGATTGAGTTACCTTCATTCAAAGAAAGTTGTTCACAGAGACGTAAAGTCTACAAATCTAGTTCTCGACAAGGAAGGAAGGGTGAAAATAATAGATTTCGGAGTTTCTCAAGTTGAGGCGTCATCTCCCATCAACATGACTGCCGAAACTGGCACCATAGGTTACATGGCTCCGGAGGTGCTTATTGGTCTACCATATATGATCATAAATGTGATGTCTACAGTTTCGGAATTTGTTTGTGGGAGATATATTCTTGTTTAATTCCGCATAGTGGACAAAGTCCTCACGCATCTTCAGCTATGTACAAGAGTCGAAGGCCTGAAATACCAAACACTTGCCCGAGTGCTCTGGCCAATATAATGAATTAATGTTGGGGGTACGACCCAAAAAAGAGGCCAGAGATGCAGGAGGTCGTACTCATGTTGGAAGTCATCGACACACAAAAGAAGTCTAAAGGTTGTTTTTGTTTCAAATGATTGTTATATACGATAGATTGATTAGTTTTGGCTATGAAGCCTCTTTATTAATCAAAATGCAAATGGTAGAGACTATATACATGGGCCCTTAAATTGTTTCATTACGTTACTTGTGGGATTACACTGTGTATATATGTTGTTGTTTTTATTGTTCCAAAGTACTAAGTAGAACTTGTTTCAAATTCTTGTTCTTTTTGCTTGGCTGCATGATACACCAGCTGAAGGATACAAAACATCCCAAGCTTAATAAACAGTGTTGAGGTACAAATCAAGAAGTATCTTCAAACTCCACACCAAAATTCAATAAATCCATAAAATTCTCTAAAAACAAATATGGTCATATAAAAAAGTTACAATAAAAATGTATTTATATATAGTGATGTAACACTATGTGCTGAACCCCTTCGTTGGAAAATCTCATACTATTTATAATAAGGTCAAATATTTATTTAAATAAATATATATAATAAATGTTGAATCTCCTTCGATGAAAGTTAAATTTATTGAGAAAACAAGTAGTGGAAATTGTTGTTAAATTAGATTGAGTTATTAATTGATGAGTATCTATAGGGAAAATTTATGTTGAAAGATTCAAATGTTTGGATGGAATGTGGCTGCAAAAGAATGGAATTTTGGAGTTGTTTATTCAAAGTTAATCAAAATGCATGATAGAATGTGCTACTCATAAGACTCTTTATTCAAAGTTAATAAAATCTTCCCAGCTATCCTCATGAGTCATTTTTGCTGTAATCTATCTCTCGATAAGAAGCTTTCTTTTGATCCGGGTTAATCTCGTTTTCTTGAAGAATTACGGATTCCTATACCTAGTAAGGGAAAGCGGTTCTACTCCAATTGCAATCATCAGTTGGATGAGAGTGAGATTCGAACCTACTATCAATTGATTTATGCTCAACCTCTCTAGTCTCTACCAAAAATGGAGACTCAATCTGACAGAGTTCAATTGTCGTCCCCCACCCGATATGAGATTGAAGCTTCTTCGTAGTGATTGTACAATCAAACCTCCTTATAAAATTATTCTAAATAATAATGTTTTCTATAACGACCATTTTTTTTTTAAAACTGATTTTATGTTATCATGTTATACTATGTATTATTTATAACAATATCTTGTTATATATATAGAAGCAAAAAAGTATGCAGATAAACAACATCATTATAGAAGAAATCAAAAAATTGATGTTAATCTTCTTTTGGAAAAAAAAAAAATAATGTTATCCTTCTTTGGGAGTTATACTTTTAAGAATTATTTCCATAAAGTTTGGACCAGATCATTTTGTAGACTTTGCTATTTTACTTTCATCATCTGTCAATATTCTCGTCGATCTAATGATGAATTAATCAGCGTAAGAATTTGACTTAATTAATAAGCTTAGATAATATTTTCGATGCTCTTATAATTTAGGTCTCTTCCAAGAAGTATTAAAATTGAGTAATTTGAGCTTAATTTATCCCATCAATCTATAATAAATTTTAACATTATCAAATCATTTAATTATTATGATTATAAATATGTTAAAAAATTCTGCAAGAATGATGCTTACTCAACCAAAACAAATAGTAGATGAGGTTATTGGGTACTATAAAAGCTTATTAGGGTCCTGTGCAGAACAAATGTCAATGATCAATCTGTTAGGAAAGACGGGCACACAATCAAAGAGCCCGACAAGGTAGCAGCGGAAAATATTCAAGACTAAACTTTTCCTTTCAACTTAACCCAAAAGGAGACAAATAAAACCAAACAAAATAGAGTAATTTACAGCAAACAAATCAACCAAATGAAACAAGATAAGAATAAAGGCAATCACACGAAACACAAGATTAGATTTACGTGGAAAACTCTTCAGTGTGAAGAGTAAAAAATCACGAAACCAAAACCTCTCCTATAATCACCAAAGAGTTACAATATTGTCCTCCAAAATGGCCACAAAACAAGTGCCAAACAACAAGAAACAATACATAAACCACAGCACCAAACACTAGAGAAATAAAAGAGTGAAAACACAAAAAATGTAGCTACTATTCGGGAATGAAGAATAGGAGCTACAGGACACCAAATCAAGCTTTGTCAGTTCCTAATCAAATATTGAGATGAGAGGAGCAAGCAGTCTAAAAATCAGCTCAATCGGACAAGAAACGAAGCGGGAATCGCAATTTGAAGTTGACAGCTGTGACTGAAATTTAGGTGCGAAAATCAACTTTGTTTTTTTCTATTTGGCTGCTGAAAACTCTCCTTTTGTGATGGTGAATAAGACCTAAAAAGATCAATATATATGCCCATAGTAATAGGCCTATGGGCAAAAGTGGGTTTGTTCAAATTGGACTTCATTTATCCACGTAGGAAGAGAAAAACATCCAATAACCTAATCCATCAGTAACCAGTGATGGGACGGTACTTAATAGAGATCAACAGCTGCAACTAGTAAAA
>NC_061122.1:286812-312530 GCF_002878395.1 Capsicum annuum | reverse complement strand
TTGTCAACCGGTCTACAATCACCCAAATGGAGTCTTACTGGTTTCAGGACTTCGGAAGTACTGTAATGAAGTCTATATTTATCATCTCCCACTTCCATAAAGTCAGAGCTATCTCTTGGGAAGTACCTCCTGGCCTCAAATGTTCTACCTTCACTTGTTGATAGTTCAAACACTTGGAAACAAAATCAGCTACATCACATTTCATGTTATTCCACCAATACAAAGTTTTCAGATCATGGTACATCTTAGTAGAGCCCGAGTAAATAACATACCTAGAAGTGTGAGCCTCATCAAGGATTTTTTCCTGTAGTCCATCAACATTCGGAACGCACAACCTACCCTGATATCTCAAAATACCATCACCACCAATTTCAAACGACATTACCTTTTGTTGACCAACATCTTTCTTGATTTGCATCAAGATAGGATCTTCAACCTGCTTCTCTTTAAATTCAGCACAAAGGGAAGACTTAGCTATCTCATGAACAATCACCCTTTCATCTTTGGAATCTAAGAGTCGCACTCCCAGATTTGTGAGGCAGTGAATATCCTTTACTATCCCTCTCTTCCTCTCTTCAACATGAGAAAAACTGCCCATAGACAACCTACTGAGAGCATCGACTACAATATTTGCCTTGCCCGAATAGTAATGCAGGCTCATATCATAGTCTTTTGAATGCTCCATCCAACGCCTCTACCTGAGGTTCAATTCTTTTTGCGAGAAAACATACTGTAAACTTTTGTGGTCAATATAAATATCAACATGGACTCCATAGAAATAATGCCTCCAGATTCTAAGTAAAAACACCACGTCTTCTAACTCCAAGTCATGAGTGGGGTAATTTCGCTCATGCACCTTTAACTGCCTAGATGCATAAGCTATCACCTTACCATATTGCATTAGTACACAACCAAGTCCCACACAGGATGCATCACAGTAAACCATAAAACCATCTACACCCTCGGGAAGAGTCAAAACAGGAGCAGTAGTCAACTTGTCTTTCAACTTCTCAAAACTATTTTCACACAAATCAGACCATACAAACTTCACCTTTTTCTGAGTCAACTTAGTGAGCGGAGCAGCTATGGAAGAAAAACTCTCTACGAACCTTCTATAATAACCCGCCAGACCCAAGAAGCTCCAAATATCGATTGGAGTCATGGATCTGGGCCATTTTCTCACTGCCTCAATCTTTTGGGGATCCACTCTAATCCCGTCACTAGATAAAATATGCCCCAAAAAGGCAATAGCATCCATCCAGAATTCACATTTGGAGAAATTAGCATATAACTGATGATCCTTAAGGTTCTGATAATTAGGAGGTGATTGTCATGGTCTTCCTCACTTTTGGAATAGATCAGAATACCGTCAATGAACACTATGACGAACAAATCTAGAAACTGACAGAACACCCTATTCATAAGATCCATAAAGGTTGCAGGGGCGTTAGTCAACCCGAAGGACATGACTAAGAACTCATAGTGACCATATTGGGTTTGAAAGGCTATTTTGGGAATGTCTGACTCCCTAACCTTCAACTGATGATAGCCTGAACGAAGTTCTATTTTTTGAAAAACACTTAGCACCCTGAAGCTGGTCAAAAACCTCACCGATCCTAGGAAGAGGATATTTGTTTTTAATAGTGACCTTATTCAACTGGCGGTAGTCTATGCACATACGAAGGGACCCATCTTTCTTTTGCATGAAAAGTACGGTTGTACCCCATGGGGAAACACTAGGATGAATAAAGCCTTTGTCTAGGAGGTCTGCGAGCTGTTCTTTTAACTCTTTCAGTTCTGCGAGTGCCATTCTATATAGCGGAATAGAAATAGGACGAGTGTCTGGAAACACATCAAGGAAAAAATCTATCTCCCCATATCCCTGGGATATTTTCGGGAAAGACTTTTTCACACCCCTTTTTCGACTCCAAAAAAAATATATGTATTTTAAGTTCGAAAGGGTTTTATTATTAAGGTGACAAAAATGAAAAATTTGTTTAAAAAAAAGAGGATTATTTACATTATTTTTTTTCTTATTCAGAGTCGCCACTTGGCATAATCCGGCGTGCCAAGTCACCTTTGGAAAATCCTTTTCGAAACGGTTTGACTCTAAAAACTGATCCGGGAACAGATATTCCGGCTAAGGAATTCTATTGACCGAGGGGAAGGTGTTAGGCACCCCTCGATCCCGTGGTTCAACCATGGTCGCTTGGTGGAGCATATCGGCTAATTTGACATTACAAATGTACAAACCACATAAACACACAAAACAAACAAACAAACAAATCACACAAAATTCAAAACAAACCAAAATAATGTTCAGTCCAAATTATACAATCCAAATTAAAGAGGTGCTGAAATATAAAACCTATTCTATTCTAAAATAATCCTAAACTAAACTCCACTCGACGTTCCCGGCCTTGATCCCGAGCCTCCTTTGCGTACATGCTACTTCGGGGCATTACCCGGATAAATCAATACAAATCCTTCGGGGCATTCCCTAGCTAAATGAGTACAATTTAAACTTTTCGTGTAATAAAGTAGAAAGTACCATTCACGCACATATTCAAACACTCCAACCACTTGTTATTCCTAAATTTGCCTACCAAGCCTACATTTGCCTACCAAGTTCAACATATCACAATTCTATCATGTTTAACATTATCAATACATCAAAATTAATCAATATTCATTTTCATCCATTTTTAATCCCCACCTTAATTCATTTTTAACCATGTGATTAACCCATTTCAATACATAATCCACCAATCGAGAATAACGAAAATTCATCAATCATGCTTAGCACATCACACACCCAAATGTCACCAACAGTTCACATCAACAAACAAACCACGGTATCGAATCACACGTAAATACAATCACATAAGAATTAAATAAAAGAGAAGAAAGAATTGGACCTTAAATTTGAAGCTTTCAAACTCAATGTTATTCGAATAAAGAGAGTCCACACCCGGAAACCTCGAGCCGAACCTTAACACCAACAATTCAAATCGACAAATAATGACCCGTTCAACGTCACTTTTCACGCCGTTACTGTTCACCGGTACTATTCACAGGTTACTGTTCACCGGTTACTTTTTTTTTTGTTTTGTTGTTGTTCTTGTGAGAAAGATTATTTTGTGATTGTTGTTATTGTGGAGAAGATGATAATCAAAGAATGAGCCTACTTTTTCCTCTTAGAATTTTTCTTTTATAATGGGCATGGATTTGTTATGATGTGGGAATTTTGGTGGGTCCCCCATATATTCTTTCTTTGTGGACAAGAAAAAAGGAGGGGGGGATCACATGGGTAGTTAGGGTAGGTGGAAGCTTTTGATTGGGTAGGTTGTTAGGATAAGATAAATTAGTTAGAGGTATTTTTTTTGTTTATTTTTGTATTTTTGTGGGATATAATTACATGGGGTTGGACACATGGTAAGGTGAACTAAAAATGAATAAAATTAGACTTCAGGAGGGACAAAATTAGGTGTCTACATCATGTCCCCTTTGAATGTAAACACGAAGTGTTTTCAGACAAAGAAGTAGACAACAAGACTAAATTTTGACCCGACCAATATTCAAAGAAAGAAACAGAAGGAAGAAGGACAACTGGGTCTCGACTTAAGACATCCTACCTACCTAAGTTATGAGAGACTCAAGTCACGGGTATTTCAAAGGATTGGAAAGAGAAGGACTATACCGAGTTGGTTAGTCGAGTGAGGATCCATCGAGGTTCCGGTCCACGGCTCTATCATTACATTAAAATGAAAATTACAAGTTAAAGCATAAATGAAATTATAAAAATCCTATCTATACAGCTTCTTTTGGACTCTTGACTTGAGTTTCATCACCCTATTCTTCAGGCGGGCTCCTGACTTGCTATTTTTTTAACTTGTTGCTTGCCTTTCAATTTCTTCACCCTATTCTTCAGGCGGGTTCCTGACTTGCTATTTCATCAACTTGTTGCCATGCTTTCAACTTCTGCACCCTATTCTGCAGGCGGGCTCCTGACTTGCTCTTTTTATCAACTTGTTGCTATGCTTTCAATTTCTTCACCTTGTTTCTTGGTTTTCCATTTATTCGCCCAGTGCTTCGGGCAGCTTGGTTTTCCATTTATTCGCCCTGTGCTTCGGGCATGCTCCTGAAATCACATCTAAACTGAAAAGAAAATTATCCCAAATAAAGAAATGCATTTTCTGAGTTAATTGGAATGACTCGACTAAAAGGTACGTCTTTTAGGAATCAAGGGGGATGACTCGACTAAAAGGTACGTCTTATAGGAATCCAGGAGATGACTTGACTAAAAGGTACGTCTTCTAGGAATCAAGGGGGATGACTCGACTAAAAGGTACGTCTTATAGGAATCTAGGAGATGACTTGACTAAAAGGTACGTCTTCTAGGAATCAAGGGGATGACGACTAAAAGGTACGTCTTATAGGAATCAAAGGGGATGACTCGACTAAAAGGTACGTCTTATAGGAATCAATAGGAATGACTCGACTAAAAGGTATGTCTTATAGGAATCAAACGAAATGACTCGACTAAAAGGTACGTCTTCTAGGAATCAAGGGGATGACTCGACTAAAAGGTACGTCTTATAGGAATCAAAGGGGATGACTCGACTAAAAGTTATGTCTTATAGGAATCAATAGGAATGACTCGACTAAAAGGTACGTCTTCTAGGAATTCAGGGGGATGACTCGACTAAAAGGTACGTCTTATAGGAATCAAAGGGAATGACTCAACTAAAAGGTACGTCTTATAGGAATCAAGGGAAATGAATCGACTAAAAGGTACGTCTTCTAGGGGTCAAAGGGGATAACTCGACTAAAAGGTACATCTTATAGGAATCAAAGGGGATGACTCGACTAAAAGTTACGTCTTATAGGAATCAAAGGAGATGACTCGACTAAAAGGTATGTCTTATAGGAATCAATAGGAATAACTCAACTAAAAGGAACGTCTTCTAGGAATTCAGGGGGATGACTCGACTAAAAGGTACGTCTTTTAGGAATCAAGGGGATGACTCGACTAAAAGGTACATCTTCTAGGAATCAAGGGAAATGACTTAACTAAAAGGTACGTCTTCTAGGGGTCAAAGGGGATGACTTGACTAAAAGGTACGTCTTATAGGAATCAAATGGAATGACTCGACTAAAAGGTACGTCTTATAGGAATCAATAGGAATGATAGACTAAAAGGTACGTCTTACAGGAATCAAGACTTAAGTTAGGAAGTGCATTACCTAAGAAGCAAAATTCAAATTACCCAATCAAGGAAGTGTGTTTCCTTATCAATTTTGTTTGAATTATCAAAACAATGAAGTGCGTCTCCTTACCAAAGCTGCTTGAATTACTAAAACAAGGAAGTGCGTCTCCTAGAGATCTTGAATTATGAGTTTTACCATGGTTTTGATTACCAAACCTGTGCAGCAACCTTGCCTCTTGCATTTGTTGAGGTGAGAAACTACGACCTTTGATGTTTAGGCTCTGAAATCCTTGATCTGAATGCAACATGTATTCCTATTACATACAAAGAAAACTTGTGAGTTTAAAAGCATGGTGGCTAGTTTGTGGCTTTGGCTTTTTGAGGCAATTGCTCCTGCCCCCGTCACATTTAGCTTTGCTTCCAACCATTAGCATATGTCATTGACTTGCTGTATCATTGACTCAAACTCAACTTATTAAGAGTGGTTCTGAAACAAACACAGTATTTTTGCTTTGTCGTGTTTCTCAAATAAACCCTTTGAACCTTGGTATTTCCATAAGTTCCCCGACTTCGCTGTTGACAAAACTTTCTGCATGCCCTTTTTGGGCTCACAATCATGTCTCTTTCATATGCTAGCTTTTGTCTTGCTTTGTGCAATTAAAAAAGCTGGTAGCTAGTTTTGAAATCTTTTCTCACTTGTTTTGACACGGACTTGACTCAAAGACAAAACGAAAAAAAGAATGACAATTTTTGTTTTGATAACTGACTCAAGAAAGATAAAATTAAAATAAAGAGAAGAAAGAAAAGACAATGAATGTCCCCTTTTAAAACAAAGAAACGAAAAATTCATCTAAAAATGACAGTCAACACTAATGATTATGCCATGCATTTTGGATTAAGCAGCTTGATCTTTTCATCCAAACTTTCTACCCATTGTAGTTGAGTTAATGTCCTTGAAACTGAGTTGCTTTCTTAGGTCAATTGCATTTAAGACCCCATTCGGTTAGTGGTGCCTTGAAGGGTTTTCACCAACAAGCTTCTTTCATTTTCTCTCAGCTTACTATCGCCTTATGGTGCTCGTGAGAGTTTTCACCAATAAAACTCTCTCATTTTTATTTCTCTCAACTTACCATCGCCTTATGGTGCCCGTAAGGGTTTTCACCAATAAGACTCTCTCATTTTTATTTCTCTCTTGATTCCCTATGCTGAGGAAGATAAATAGTTCCCAAATACATCATCATATCCCTTGCATGATCCTCCTTAACATCCTCAAAGATTGATCTGAAGGTCTTTCTTTGGTTGTAACTTGGTTTTTGGATAACGTTAGAAAGAAAGGATAACATAGGGCCCAAACAACACTTGAAGTGGGGTAGGACTTACAACTTTTGGAATCGACTCAAACAATGAGGATTAACTCATGCCCCAGTTTCTTTTGACTGGGTGACTCTAAATTGTTTATTTGGTTGGACGGAGCCCTGAGTAGGGCAGCCTATGTATCTCACTCCCTAGAGAGGAGAATCAGGTCATGCATAGTTCTGACAGCTCCTTTTTTTTCACTTAATTCTAAGTTTTTTTTCCTTTTGTTGACTCCTTTATCTTTGGTACTTTTCTGACTTTATTTTTCTCGACGCTCTTCTTTTTCTCCTTTTGGACACATTTTCTCTTTTTTTTTTGAAACTTTTTTGACTCTACTATTTTGCTTGACACCTTTTCTTTTGAGCTTTGTTGACTCTATATGATTCCAAAAGAGGGGTATGAAAGAAAATAGGACTAAAGCTCAAATGGGTAAACAAAGGATGACATGATGTTTGGATAGTAGAATGAAAGACCTTCGTCATGTCAATCCTTAAAAATGCAAGTACATATCGTGCAATATGAAAATGAAAGATGAAGATCATTTGTGGCACTTTAACAACACTAACTTCAACTGAGCATGTATGTCACTTCTTTTTCTACACTTGTCAAACATACAAATCCATTTTCGTTGTACATTCCTCATGCTGAAGGACTCATGACTTCATGGAGCTGATTTTCTTCCTGTTCCTTTTGACATAGGATCACACATTCACTACTTGACCTAATTGAGATATGTCTTTCAATTAATGACCAAGTTATTCTCATGATTTTCAAAATAATAGCCTTAATTTTCAAAGAAGGTTTCAACTTGATCACCAGATGCCCCAACACTCTATTTATTTTCTCAAATGCTCTCTTTTCCTAAATTTAACTCTCTGATTCAATGCTTCATGATTAAGCTGAATTTTAAGATCTGACTGAAAATTCTGCAGGCATGTCATATCACTAGAATCAACATAAAATGGCTGTATAAAGAAAACAAACAAACAACACATATTTGAAACACAAAAGGAAAGGGAAACTTCATTTAGTTGAAATAAAAGATAAAAGGGTTTGAACATAAACGACAAAGGGACAAAACAAGATAGATCCCGAAATACAACCCTGAAATAATTTGAAAAACAGAAAAGAAAATAAAACAAACTATCAAACCTCTTCCTAGTAGGGAGATGAGTGACTTTTCAATTGCTCAGCCTGACATATTAGCCACTGGTTTACACATCAACATGACTAGAGCTTCCATCACTGTCAGACACATTTCCTTCAACAAATAAGCTCTGGATCCCCATGCTTAACTCATTGCCTCCAACATATTATGCAGTACCGCGTGCTGGTGAAGAACTCTGTGGGATGGTTGAAGGGCCAATGTTTTGCACTATAATCAATTTATCTTGAATTATCTTTTCCATTTATCTTTTCAAAGTGCGACAATCTTCAGTACTATGACCCTGAACATCAGAATGATATGCACATCGCACATTAGGATCAAAGCTTCTTGAATATGGGTCAGGAGTATACCCAAGGAAAGGAGTGATCATGTTCTGCTGTACCAATCTCTGGAATAAACTGGCATAGGATTCCCCAATAGGAGTGAAATTATCTTTTTCCTTCCTCCTCTTTGCAAACTCTGGCCTCGGATGAATTTTGTATTTAGAGGTCCCTTGGTAAATTTGTGGGGGTCGACGACGATATTGAGGGACAGGTGCATGCCATTGTGGATAAGAAGATGGATGAGCATATAATTGTGCATTGTTCACAGGATATCGAGAAAGTAGAATGGGATTACTTAGATTTTGGAGAGAGAAACCTTGTTGTAAGTGGTTATGGATTGAGGCTGACAGTATTGGTGGGTTGGACCTCTCAAACTCTGTGTTGGCCCTGTTATGACAATAGGTGCGTTTTCCTTCTTCTTTCCTTTAGTTTCCCTTGGTTGATTGCAATATCGTCCTGAATGTTTCACAAAATCCTTCTATCCATCAGGCTCCCCAAATTTTGATGTCTCAAAGCTGGGAGGAAGGTTAACACTTGAATACATGCCCCAGTTTTTATATGAAACATCTTCATAGCCCATAAGTCCAGGGGAATTTTTCATATCATTTTCTACACTTTTCACTTTTCCAACCATTTTCTCTGGCTCATTTGGCATGCTAGGCTTCTTAGTAAGAAATTTTGGCGGTCCACTTAGCTTAACTGTAGGCTCAAGAGTATACCAATGATCATCAACAGTAATGAATGTGGAGTCACTAGTGGACTGGGGAAGCACAATCGTTGGATTGATAGACAAAGTGGAAGCCCTGGTAGAAGATTGAGCAACAAAAGCATAGATGGTATATGGTGTTGTGAATGTGGAAGACTTATACTGAGGAGATAAAGAAAGAGTGGTGGAAGTGTTGAGGTGCATTTGACGTGGAATGGATTCTGAGGCATGTTGTGGTGATCAACAATAGTAGAAAACTGACTTTGCGATTTTGGAGAAAGACTCAAGGTATTTGTAGGGTCAAAAGTGGGGAACGAAGGTGGAGGCAGCCCACTGGCCCAAGCTCGGTACATTTCCATTATTTGTTGTCTCAGTCTCAAATTCTCTTTCTTTAAACTCTCAATTTTCTGAATCTTTATTTCATCCATGATGCCACTCTCTATATCCTTGTTGGACACAACTAACCCTTCCTTGGATTTGGTGTGATATGGAGGACCAGCCAGGAAACCACAAACCAACCACCTCAAACTAACTGAACAAGAGGCAACAAATATGTTAGAGTTCAAACATTTTCCAAAACCTTTTTTTTTTCTTGAAAAAAAATCACCGAACCCTAGAAGGGCGCCTACGTATCTCACCCCCGAAAGGGGAGAATCAGGTGTGCATAGTTCGTGAAGTTGTGCCAAAATGACCAATTGAACTCTTTTTCTTTTTTTTTTTCCTCGAAACTTTAAGAAGAAAAGAAAATAACGATTTGTCAAAAGAATTGACGAAAATATTTTTGAATTTTTTAGCTTTAACATCCCTATACAAAGTGAAATCTATGATTACCAAAGAAAATCTTTTTGGGTTTTCAGTTTTAAATTTCATATTAAAATGGAACTTGAACCTATTAAAGAAAAATCTTTTTGTAGTTTTCTTTAAAGATGTATATGAAACACCCACTCTAAATGAAGAGTGAAGAAAATCTTTTTGAATTTTTGAAATAAGATCAACCAAAAATGAAATCTACGACTATTGAGAAAAATCTTTTTTTTTTGTATTTTTCTTTTTAATACATGTATGAAACACCTACTCTAAATGAAGAGTGAAAAAAAAATCTTTTTTTATTTTTTTTTAAATAAGATCCTCGAACCAACAATAGGCTGCCTACGTATCTCACATTCCGAAAAAGGAGAATCAGGGGTGCGTAGTTCGTCCAGATTGGACAATTAATGATTAACTAATAAATTGACCCTAACTTAAGAGACAACCAAAAACAAACGAATGAAAACTTTTTGGATTTTCATCTAGACATTTCAACTAAGACTGACACCACCAATTATGAAAAAAATCTTTTTGGTATTTTGTTTTTGACAAATAAGTAGTAAAGGCAAACAAAACCTCTTTTTTTTCATTTTTTTTGTTGAACTTATGGTACTTTGAGAAGATGAATGCAAAAACGTAAAAAAAATCTTTTTGAGTTTTTGGATCGTGAAGAACAAAAGCCATAAAGAACTCTAAAATAGACTAAGACACTCCTTTTGATTCATTCTTTTCGACTCACTTTTTCTATATATTTTTTTTCATTTTTTTTGCCTACGCACCTTACTTCTAACAAACATTTTTTTTTTCAAATCAAATTAGTCCGTCAAATGACCACGTTACCCTTAAAGATGCAACAGTCAGCACGTAGGGATGCTTTAGAGGTGAGTCTCCTACAAAGGGTCATGTGGGTCCCACTAGGTCTCAGTATGATACACATAAGCATGACCTAAAGGCTGACCTACGTTGTGGTTGACTAACAAGGCTGTTCGGGGGAGCGTATGGTCGATAGTGGCTGCTTTGCTTTCCACCTACTCCATAACACCGATGGCTCCCCCCCTAAAATAAGGGTGACTCAACTAGAGGTCGTGTACAACACGTGTACTATGGACTTGTTGCAGAAAAAAGGCCGGGGGGTGGACACATGATGCCAGAAATAAAAACGGTAACACATAGGATAAATATTGTACACAAAGAGCACGAAAACAATCCATAATGATAAGAAAATAACTCAAAACAACACAAACAAAATGTTTATGCACCCATAGTTTCAAAACAAAGCCGATCGACTCCAAAATAAGCTCGAATTCCAAACAAGTCGCCAGCAGAGTCGCCAGAGCTGTCACACCCATTTTTCGACTCCAAAAAAAAATATATGTATTTTAAGTTAGAAAGAGTTTTATTATTAAGGTGACAAAAATAAAAAGTTTGTTTCGAAAAAAAGGATTATTTACATTATTTTTTTTCTTATTCAAAGTCGCCACTTGGCATAATCCGGTGTGCCAAGTCACCTTTGGAAAATCCTTTTCGAAATGGTTTGACTCTAAAAACTGATCCGAGAACAGAGATTCCGGCTAAGAAATTCTGTTGACCGAGGGGAAGGTGTTAGGCACCCCTCGATCTCGTGGTTCAACCATGGTCGCTTGGTGGAGCATATCGGCTAATTTGACATTACAAATGTACAAACCACATAAACACACAAAACAAGAAAACAAACAAATCACACAAAATTCAAAAGAAAACAAAATAATGTTCAGTCCAAATTATACAATCCAAAATAAAAGAGGTGCTGAAATATAAAACCTATTCTATTCTAAAATAATCCTAAACTAAACTCCACCTGACGTTCTGGGCCTTGATCACAAGCCTCGTTTGCATACATGCTACTTTGGGGCATTCCCCGGATAAATCAATACAAATCCTTTGGGGCATTCCCCAGCTAAATGAGTACAATTTAAACTTTTCGTGTAATAAAGTAGAAAGTACAATTCATGCACATATTCAAACACTCCAATAACTAGTTATTCCTAAATTTGCCTACCAAGCCTACGTTTGCCTACCAAGTTCAACGTATCACAATTCTATTATGTTTAACATTATCAATACATCAAAATTAATCAATATTCATTTTCATCCATTTTTAATCCCCACCTTAATTCATTTTTAACCATGTGATTAACCCATTTCAATACACAATCCACCAATCGAGAATGACGAAAATTCATCAATCATGCTTAGCACATCACACACCCAAATGTCACCAACAGTTCACATCAACAAACAAACCACGGTATCGAATCACACGCAATCACAATCACATAAGAATTAAATAAAAGAGAAGAAAGAATTGGACCTTAAATTTGAAGCTTTCAAACTCAATGTTATTCGAATAAAGAGAGTCCGCACCCGGAAACCTCGAGCCGAACCTTAACACCAACAATCCAACTCGACAAATAATGACCCGTTCACCGTCATTTTTCACGCCGTTACTGTTCACCGGTACTGTTCACAGGTTACTGTTCGCCGGTTACTTTTTTTTATTATTATTATTTTTTTTTGTTGTTGTAGTGAGGAAGATTATTTTGTGATTGTTGTTATTGTGGAGAAGATGATAATCAAAGAATGATCCTACTTTTTCCTCTTAGAATTTTTCTTTTATAATGGGCATGGATTTGTTATGATGTGGGAATTTTGGTGGGTCCCCCATATATTCTTTCTTTATGGACAAGAAAAAGGAGGGGGGGATCACATGGGTAGTTAGGGTAGGTGGAAGCTTTTGATTAGGTAGGTTGTTAGGATAAGATAAATTAGTTAGATGTATTTTTTTATTTATTTTTGTATTTTTGTGGGATATAATTACATGGGGTTGGACACATGGTAAGGTGAACTAAAAATGAATAAAATTAAACTTCAGGAGGGACAAAATTAGCTGTCTACAAACTTCTGGAAACTCATTCACTACAGGGACTGACTAAAGAGGAAGAATTTCAACCCTGAAATCTTTTACTCGGATAGATGGTACTTACAACCTTTGGAGATGAGCTTTCAGGCTCTAAGATAAGAGATAAAGTGACCTCTAGGTGCTACAGAACTCCCTGCCCACTCAATTGATGACTCATTTGGGAAGGAAAAAGTAACCATTTGGGTTCTGCAATCAAGTGTGGCATAACACGAATGGAGCCAGTCCATCCCAAGGATTGCATCAAAGTCTACCATATCAAGTTCTATAATGTCTGCCACAGTATCCCGGCTAAGAATAGACACAACACAATTTCTATACACCCTTTTAGCAATAACAGAATCACCTATAGGAGTGGAAATAGTAAAGGGTTCTACAATAACTTCGGTCACAAACCCAAAACCAAAATCCACATAAGGGGTCACATAAGATAAGGTAGACTCGGGATCAAGAAATACATAAACATTACGGAAAAAGATTCGTAATGTACCGGTGACAACATCTGGTGAAGCTTCCGCCTCCTGGCGATTAGTCAAAGCATATAACCGGTTACGACCACTCCAAGCAGCTGAAGAGGCACCCTTAGGAGGAGGAGCCACGGAGGTGGCTTAGGGCTTAGCCCCCCTCCCCCTGCATTTCCTCCAGCAGAAGGGTTATCTCTCTGAAGGTGACCTACCTTGCCACAAGAATAATAATTTCTCCCCTCAAAATAACACCTCCCTGGGTGATTCTTTCCGCAAGTCTCACACCGCGGATAAGTATGACGTTGTTGGGCCACACTGCCCTGCGATTGAGTATCTGGGGCTCTGGATCCATGATGAGTCTGGAAACTCTATGATCGTCTGTCTGCTGGTGGTCTGGGAACTGGGGCGCTGGCAGCAGACTGTGCATTACACAAATTCTTTTTTTTCTGCCTTTTATTTCCCCACTTACAGCTTTGAGGCTGACTGTGACCCTGGTTGGCTGATCTGGCTTTTTTTGCCTGTCTTTCTTCTCCCTAGCTTTAAGAATCTTCTTCTTCTTCTCATCTACTTGTTGCATATGAACTGTCAGCCTAGCAAAGTCCAACTCCTTGTTCATCATAGCTCCCTGGCACTCAAGCACCAGATCATTTGAAAGGCCAGATGCAAACTTTCTCACTCGGGACCTCATACTACTCGTCATCTCATGAGCATAACGAGCACGTTGATTAAACTTTATAGTATACTCCTGAACACTCATCTTACCCTGCTTAAGGCTTATGAACTCCTTAGCCTTTGCCTCCCGCAACTCTAGAGGAAAGAACCGGTCAAGGAAAGCATCTACAAACTCATTCCATACCGAGGGCTCAGCATTGTCTCCCTTCGTATCTTCCTAATCGTTGTACCACTGATTCACCACATCTTTCTACTAGTACGCTGCCAATTCTACCCCTTCTACTTCATCTATATGCATCACTTTGAAGATCTTTTCCATTTCGTCTACAAATTCCTGTGGATCCTATTCTACTTTAGTACCTGTGAATTTAGGAGGATTCATTCTCATGAATTCGCTCACCAGTGTAGCTTCAGAAGTAACAGATGCAAACCTAGTATCTTCTGACCACTGAGTCTACGCAGCCACCAACTATGCTCGCATATCAATAGATTGCCTGAACTCTGCGTTTGATATATTCCCCTGCGAAGTCGGGGGATGGTTCACATTGGTCCGTGGAGCCCGAGATGGACTGGTTGGGACGGGAGGGACTCCCGGAGTAGGGACAGGGTCTAGAGTGGGAGCTCTATTATGTGTCCTCATCCCATGAGTAGGACGAACTTCATCATTCTGAGCACTCTGATTAGTATTGTGAGGAGGAGGCATGCCTGTTATTTCTGTAAGACAAAAGATCACTGATTAGGAACAGACTTGAATCTGAAGCACGAACTAAATCACAAAGAAGGGAAACATTTCCTTAATGCCTAGTATCCTCCTACTTATAAGTGTGGCATGCTACATACCCATAAACAAGACTCTACCCGACGCGATTTCGCAGACACTAGGGGTGGGCATAAATACCAAAAAACCGAACTGAAATTTAATTTTGGTTTCAATTTTTTGTTTTTTCGGATTGATTTAGGTTTTCAATTTTAAAATTTTGGTTAAACGGTTTGGTTTTTGGTTTTCTTAAAAAAAATCAGTTAAATCGAAAAACAGAAATTATATAAATAATATTATATATATAAATATATATATTATTAATTTATTTTATGTACAAAATAATATATATTATCAATATATTATATTAATTATATATACATTTTAGTAACCCTAATTCCAACTCCAAGTCGCCTAAATCCCTAAACAGTAAACATATTACCATTCACACTCAAGTCTCAACACTAACAAACAGTAAACAGTAAATCCAAGGTGCAGTTTTCGATTTATACCACCGGCGATGAAGTAGACAAAAGACCGGCGATCTACTCCCTTTCTTTAGAACGACACTGCGACCGGCGATCGGCGACCCGCAACCACAACTCGCGACCCACGAATTTGGTGTTTCGTGTTTGTGTCTGAAGAGGAGCATTCAGGTGAGTTTATGGAATTTTCTTCTTAACATGGTAGTTTATTACATTTTCTTTATTTTACATTTGGAATGAAAACGAGTACTGCATCACCCAAGAAACTCCGTATGTTAGTCCCCACGATGACATTGCTTGTTACCATAAAGAACTTGATGACATTATTTCATTTCATTGAGTTCCTTATAGTTATTTATATTTGGGAATGAAAAATAGATTTGAAAAAAATATTTTTCTTAAAAAAATCATCAATTTTAAATGCTCAGTTATGAAAAAAGAGACTCTCTACTTTAATATTTTAAACTGAAATAAAAATAAAAAATAACCGAACCAAATTTGTAGAAACCGAACCAAACCGATTTTATTTCGATTTGGTTATGGTTATCATTTTTGTCAATCCGAAAAATGATAAACCGAACCGATATTAAACAATCAGACTGAACCGACCGAACGCCCACCCCTAGCAGACACCCTGGGACCATGAACCGTGCTCTGATACCAAGTTTGTCACGATCCGAACCGGGGCCCTGGGCTTAACGAGCATTTCGAACTATGAAGACCCGAAACACCCCTATCTATCTGGTAATCATGCACATAATTCATATGATAAAAGAAATGCGGAAGATACACAATACTACGGAAATATGGTCATGAGTCTAATGAAATCAATAATGGGAAATAATGTCCCACAACATCTATCGACATCTGAAAATTGTCTGTGAAAATCTCTACTACATGACTAAAACAAACAACTGTCTGAAAAACTGGGACAAGGCCCCCAGTAGACCCAAAAATATTAAATAATAAATAAATTGTCATACATCAGGCCTTTCGAAATATAAAAGGCTCACCACTTGTCTCTGCAAATCTGTCTAAATAATCTACTGATTTTATGGATCCCTAGATTGTGCCTCCAAACCTGGGAGGGAAGGGGGTCAATACAAAGTACTGGTACGTAGAGATATCCACAACAAAGTAGAGATTTTTATATAAAATAAATGAGAGCTGTTGTAACGCACATTATTGCAAAATAATTTTGAAAATACATGGGCATAGTATAATAATTTTTCAACAACAATGCAACATATATGGGTTAGGTGGTACACCGTACAATTTCCCATTTTCACCAACTATCAAATCTCGGTTACCACTAAGATTAGAGTATAAGTGAGGGAAAGACACACGAGATCACACAGTAGGGTGTCCCGACCCAATCAATTATGGTAGTGCACAAGATCACAAAGCAGGGCTCCTAACCATAGTCCCAATTTGGGATGACATAATATCAGGCACAAAAGATCACACAGCAGGGTACCAAGTTCTCGAGTCGGTAAACACGGTTTCCAGCAAAGAGTCATTTGACTCGTGCTTTCTTCGGGTAACCACGTATCTCACAAAATGAATGTATTAAACTCATTTTAATCAATCATATGTCATACTCTACAGGGTATCGTCATACCCGACTTGCAAGTCATCAATATCACATTAACTTTCAAACTTCTCATACCATTTACAACATGCACATATGTATGACTTTCACACCATTAAACACATACACCATGGTTCTCAATATGCAATCATTCAAGAAGTTTAATCATTTATGAGTAATGTCATATCAAGAAGTGGGGCGGTTTGACGCCAGTGAATGCGTGGGAGATAGGGGAGAGGTTGGCGGGAATGGGGGTGTGGGAGTGTAGGGGGGACGTGGATAATATGTGGGACAGGGCGGCAGCGTGCATCAGGGAAAATGCAAGGGAGGTGTTGGGTGTTTCTAGGGGCCGGGCCGGACATCATCGGGGGGATTGGTGGTGGAATGAAGAGGTGGGGAAGAAAGTGGAGACCAAGAAAGAGTCGTATGCTAAGTTGGTGGAAAGTAAGGACGAAGAGGAGAAGCGGGTAAACAGGAAAGAGTACAAGCTAGCAAGGAAGGAGGCGAAGTCAGCGGTCACGGCAGCTAAGACGGCTGCTTTTGAGAGCTTGTATGCAGGGTTACAGGGGAAAGGAGGGGAGAAAAAGTTGTTCCGACTCGCTAAGGCTAGGGAGAGGAAGGGTCGTGACCTCGATCAGGTGCGGTGCATTAAGGGGGAGGACGGTAGAGTGTTGGTGGAGGACGGCCACATAAAGAAGAGATGGCAGTCGTACTTTCATAGGCTCTTGAATGACGAGGGGGACAGAGCTATTGTGTTAGGGGAACTGGAGCACTCAGGGGAGTGTCGGGATTTTAGCTATTGTAGACGTTTTAAGGTAGACGAGGTTAGACAGGCAGTCCGCAGGATGCGAAGGGGTAGGGCGACGGGGCCGGATGAGATACCGGTGGAGTTTTGGAAGTTCGTTGGAGAGGCTGGTGTAAGGTGGTTGACTGCATTGTTCAATGAAATTTTCAGGACAGCAAAGATGCCCGAGGCGTGGAGGTGGAGTACCATGATCCCCCTCTATAAGAATAAGGGGGACATTCAGTGTTGCAATAACTATAGGGGGATTAAGTTACTGAGTCACTCTATGAAGATCTGGGAGAGAGGGGTCGAGGTGAGGCTGAGACGGATAGTGTCTATCTCGGAAAATCAGTTCGGATTTATGCCCGGCCGCTCGACGACGGAGGCAATTCACCTGGTACGGCGGTTGGTGGAGCAATATAGGGAAAGGAAGAAGGATTTGCACATGGTGTTCATCGACCTAGAAAAGGCGTACGACAAAGTCCCCAGGGAGGTGCTTTGGAGATGCTTGGAGGTGAGTGGAGTACCGCAGGCATATAGCAGAGTAATTAAGGATATGTATGAGGGAGCGAAAACCCAGGTGAGGACGGCGGGAGGAGACTCAGAGCATTTCACTGTCCTGACAGGATTGCATCAGGGATCTACTCTTAGTCCCTTTTTGTTTGCACTAGTAATGGATGTGTTAACGCGGCGTATCCAAGGGGAGGTGCCGTGGTGTATGCTTTTTGCAGACGATGTAGTCCTGATAGATGAGACGCGAGGGGGTGTGAACGACAAATTAGAGCTGTGGAGGCAAACTCTGGAGTCTAAAGGGTTCAGGGTGAGCAGAACCAAGACAGAGTATGTGGAATGTAAGTTTAATGACGTAAGGCGAGAGAATGAGGTAGTGGTGAGGCTAGAAGCGCAGGAGGTAAAGAAAAGGGATAAGTTCAAGTACCTCGGGTCCGTGATCCAGAGTAACGGTGAGATTGACGAGGATGTCTCGCACCGTATCGGGGCGGGATGGATGAAGTGGAAACTTGCATCGGGGGTGCTGTGTGATAAGAAGGTGCCGCCCAAGCTTAAAGGTAAATTCTATAGGGTGGTAGTCCGTCCGGCCTTGCTGTATGGAGCGGAGTGTTGGCCAGTTAAGAACTCCCACACCCAAAGAATGAAGGTGGCAGAAATGCGGATGTTGCGCTGGATGTGTGGACTGACCCGAAGGGATAGAGCTCGGAATGAGACTATCCGGGAGAAGGTTGGGGTGACTTCAGTGGAGTGTAAGATGCGGGAAGCACGATTGAGATGGTTCGGACACGTGAAGAGGAGGGGCATGGATGCCCCGGTCCGTAGGTGTGAGAGGCTAGCGTTGGATGGTTTTAGACGGGGTAGGGGTAGACCGAAGAAGTACTGGGGTGAGGTGATTAGGCGGGACATGGAACAGTTACAGCTTACCGAGGACATGACCCTAGATAGGAAGGTCTGGAAGACGCGAATTACGGCAGAGGATTAGGGCCTGTTCGGGTCGCTAATGTAGGGAGGTAATTGGTGGGGGTGTATTCCTGGTATGATTCCGTATTCAATGTTCTGTTCCGTGTTCCGTGTTCTATGTTTGTTACGAATCTGTGTGCTTTCCTCTGCTTTATATTCCTGCATTCCTGCTTTACTCTGTTTTATATTCCTTATGGCTGCAGTATCTATGTTATGTCATCTGCTTCTGTGCTGTACTATGTGTTTGTTTGATATCTCGTAACTTGAGCCGGGGGTCTTTCGGAAACAGCCTTTCTACTTCATCAGAGGTAGAGGTATGGACTGCGTACATCTTACCCCCCCCAGACCCCACAAAGTGGGAATACACTGGGTTTGTTGTTGTTGTTGTTGTATGCTCTCAATGGTTTAACACAAGTATAATATGGGATATAAACATTATCATGGAAAATTTAGAAAATTCACAACTCATGTACATTGCACTCTTTTGAAATTTCAGGTCACTTGTTCACAATTCAACCATTTAAATACATTCAAACAAACAACCCCATGATATCTCAATATTTCATTCAAAATCATATATCAAAACATGTTATTTATATCAATTGAAAACCTCCATTAGTAAAAATATATATATACTTGTATAAATTTAAAGTCTTGCGTAAATTCCTTTTTGAAAACATGCTCATGAAATTTAGGACAACCCCACATACCTTTATTTATGAAATTAGCGGGTGCTTCTTGAAGCCTACGTTGCGGGGATTCCGATTCTTCAATTTATTTTGAAAACTCACGGTTGAATCTTAAGCTATGTGGGTTTTTATTTTGAAACCCTTATATAAGTTCTTGACCAATTTTGATGAATGAGACTCTATTTTGGCTTTCTAGGGATTAAATCCCATGTTGTTGATGATAGGGGGTGAAAAATACCCAAAATGCCCTTAATAATTCGGGAAAACTGAAGATATTGGCCTGGGATGATCCACCAGGAGTCGCCCACCCTAGAGCACCACCCTAGGCCAGGCGTCCCCTGCCCTATCGTGGGCGTTTTCCCAAGCCAGGCGATCTAGCAGGCGGCGTGGGCTAATCGCCCAATGCTACTGGAATTGACACCCAAACATGCCCGTAAGCTCAAATCTAAAAACGGTGGTCGGAAAGGTCAAAAATAAAATCCCCAAAGATTACGAGCTAAGAAAATAAGTCCAAGTCTTTTGACACTTAGAATTATTTTCAATTTTCTCATTCCATTCCCATGCTAATAAGAGACAATATATTGCACGAATTTTTACGGGGCGTTACAACCATCCCCACCTCGGTGCCCAACAGTCAATGATGATTTGAATGATTACGAGATCGATGGCAATCATCCCATGAATATGGAAAATGACTGTGTGTATATGAAAGATGTTTCATCGGATTCGCAAGATACAGAAGAAGACTGTGGAACAAGATCCTAACCAGTACATTCCTTCTCCGATGGAACTAATTTCTATCGTGATCAAATATTTATCGACAAGAAACAGCTCAAAATGCTACTAGACGAAGCAGTGGTGAGGCAGTCTTTTGATTATCATATGGAGAAGAGTTGCACCAAATTATTGAAGGCGAAATGCGTATCTCCTGGTTGTGGCTGGTTGTTGCGGGCAAGGAAGTATGAAACCTCAAACAGATTTCACATATACAAGTATTTCGGGGTGCACACGTGCAGTGTTGAACACGCCACCTGCAAGAACAAGAAAATGTCATTCAAATTGATTGCTTCACTATGCATAAATCATTTTTGCGATAGTAAGGATCCAAGCATAAGTGAAATTCAAAGAATTGTGTTCAAGGAGTTGCATTGCCGCGCAAGCAGGATGTATTGAAAAGGAAGTGTAATTGTGAAGAACATCATTCGCGGGACACCAGAGCACGGATATGCTTGCTTTTTGGGTTTTTCCCACATGGTGGAGTTGTTGAATCCTGCGTCTTCCTACTCGATCATGGTAAACCAGATCGATGGGTTGTTCTTTTACTACTTCTTAGCATTCAAAACTTGCATACGGGGATATGTCCACATAAGAAATGTAATTGCCATCGATGGCACACATTTGTATGGAAAGTATGGGGGCGTGTTGCTGAGTGCACTTGCACAGGACACCAAAAATCATATCTTTCCAATTGCCTTTTGTGTCTTCGATAAAGAGAACGATGCTTCTTGGATCTTTTTCTTCCAGAAGTTGAAGTATATCATAAAAGATGAATCAGATATATTTGTCATCTCCAACAAGCACATTAGCATCGCCAATACCTTCTCTCATGTATACAATCGTGCACATCACAGACTTTGAATGAGGAACCTCACTGAAAATCTCCATTTAAATCAACACTAAGGAGAACATCTTTATCTATTCTACGCCGTGGAAAAGGCATATTCCTTTGATGAGTTTAGAGAGAATTTTGAGGAATTGAAGAATAGTTGCCTCGAGGCAGTACATGTCCTTGAAAAAGTGATTGATTTTGAAAAATGGAGTAAATCACACTTCCTAGATAATAGGTACGATGTGATGACCACAAACATCACTGAGTCACTCAACTCGATTTTGATGGATGAAATGGAGTACCCTGTGTTGTACATATTCAATTCAATTGCTAAAAAATTTGGTGAAAAGTTTAGAGAGCGGTATGCCTATGTTGATGGTAAAAAGAACATATTTGTGCCGTGTGCGAAAAAGATCCTAAGGGATAACAAGAGTGCGAGCAATTCCTTGCATGTGACTAATCCAAACGAGGTTCTCGACCAGTATACGATTTTCGAAAATGGTGTTACTGCCAAGGTCAATCTCTTGGAGAGGAGTTGTTCTTGTAGGAAATTTGACTTGGTGAAAATGCCGTGCGAACATGCGATGGAAGCTTTGCGAGAAAAGTATGGGGATAGCATAGGTTCTGGAAACTCCATCAACGAGTACTCTTCACCAATTTAAAAAGCTGTAAGTTACCTCCTCACATACTCGGAAGCAATTAACGTTGTCCCTCTAGAGGCCGAATAGAATGTGCCATGAGAATTGCTAGACATTAAAATTTTTCCACCCCCCTACGATCCTAAACTCGAAAGGAAGAAAGTCAAATGCACTAAGGGCGTCAGTGAGAAGTTAAAGTCCAAAAGGAGGAATAGGTGTTTAATATGCAAGAAATCTGGGCACAAAAGAACTACGTGTAGCATGGCCAACAAATCATAAATAGCTTTATTTTGCTTCAGTTGTAAAGTTGTTGTTTTGGGGTATAAATGTACATTTCAGTATAATTTAACGTTCAGTTGATATCGACTTAAGGCTTTGTCTACGATAGACTACATGCATTATATGGTATATCTTTAACACGGTCTATTAAATAATATATATTGGTTATATGATTAATCATCAAACACGCTATGTAGTTATTTATACCGCCATATCTCTCTACTAGATATATTGAATCATTGTTTCCTATTTCCAATTAATTAAAAGCTGCAAACACGTCTGTTCTCAAGAAAAACCATTGGTATACGCAAACCAAGCATTTTCTATTCCCATACTCGTTGACTGACCATTTTTTGGATATATGAAAGGATGCCATCTATAGGTCTATAAGTACACTTCCTATTTGTACGTAACCCTTCACTTGTCCCTAAACCTAAAACGTCAGAAACCCTCTTCTTCTTCCCCAGAACATCAGAAATCATGCTTGGTTGCAGAATCCCACTTCGCCCAATCAGACGAGTTCCCCCTCGTCACTACGATTTCCTTCTACTTCGAAATGATTTTGATAGGCTATTCTACAACCTGGGAGAAGACCGTCGTTACTTGGAGCGTGAGCTACGATGCATTGCTCGTTTCCTCTGAGCAATTTTGGAGCGTCTTGGAATAGACGGCAACGACTACATCACCCTAAATTATGGGTACATTATTCCCATAATTTAGATTACTTTTTTATTTTGTTTATATTGTTAAGTTTTTTTGATTTGTTCATTATTGAAGAAGTTTTCTCAGTAGGACTTTTTTAGAAGAACGCCTCTTCCATTTTTTTCCTTTTGCTGTAAATTTTATTAAGTAATGCAATGAACAAATTTAAGGTAAGTTTCAGTTCAGTTTAATGGACAAGTTTCTGTTTGAACATTATGTTTACCATTTTTGTTATGATCCTTTTTTTTTCTTGTGGCGGTTATTCTTCTGTACAGACACAACTTTCAAGTATGTATGTCTTGTTCAATTCACAGTACTGTAGTTTGACTTGATTAATTTCAAGTTGCTATAAAAAGTGATATATAGTCTATCATGAATCATATACTCTGTCTTTTATCGACCTTTTATGGTAGTCGATTGTAGAGCATGTGAGTCGATGCGTCACTGGTTAAATTAAAACAGACAATAACATATTTTGGGGTTGGTGGGACAAATTAATTAAATTAAAAATAATTTAAATAAACAATAACATATTTTGGGATTGGTGGAACAAAATAATTAAAATAAAAATTATTTAAACAGACAATAACATATTTTGGGGCTGGGGAAAAAATAATTAAATTAAAAATAATTTAAACAAATAATAACATATTTTGGGGCTGGTAGAACAAAATAATTTAAATAAAAATATTTTAAATAGATAATCTTGAGGTTCCTTCGATTAGTTTGGTCTATAGACTGGTGGTGACACTTAATAGACCGTAGTAGATCGTGGCTTAAGTCAGCCATCGATTAAACTGGTCTACCATAGACTTACACCTTTAGATGTGCATCGATTGATATCATAAGTATGCGTAGACCACGTTGATTGATGTACATTGTCATAGACCGTCACTTGGATGTAGTTAAAAATGAATAAATAAATTAAAAATAAATGTAGTGTTGATTTCTACATATGTGAGTAAGTGTAAAAAAGACACACAATCATATTAGAGCTTGTACAAAGTGAATTAAGGAGTGTGTGGATGGGTAGTGGCTGAATGTTCAATATGTTAAGAGTAATATTTGTTAAAGCACAAGTATGTATTAAGGATATATATATATATAGCTTAAAATTTTGGTCCTCATTCAGTTTATTTCCTCTTATCAGGTGTAGCAAGTTGGCCGCCGTAATGTTTTTATTTTTCGTCACCTTAAAGGAAAAATTCTCCCTCTTTCCTAACACCTTCTTCATTTTTTATTCACTAGGGTATGATGAGAAGTTCAGCCCCGTGATCAAACAAAACTTTTTCAAGCCAAAATAGGCAGACTTGTTGTTAACGCAGAACCACATCTCGTGACGTTTCTTATCGTTCTTGATGCGTTGCAACAGCAAATAATTGACCAACTGCCCATTGAACTTGAGATGTTCTGGCAAGTTTCTCAGGTGTCCAAAACAGGACCGCTTGAATCTTTTCTTCAACTCTTGGTCGACAAGAACTTGCTGGAATTCTCGATAAGCAGCCATTCTTGATCTGACCGATATCTTTGCTGGGAAAGATCCGACCGATATATTTGGGTGATGATTGGATGTTGTTTGCTTTTTAATAATTGATATCAATTGTAGGTGATGATAATATGAATGTGGGTTTGTATCGGAAAGGAATTTGGGGGTGGAATTGAGAAATTGATTTTAAAAAAAGGTGAATTTAGATTAATTTTGGTTTATTATTGTGTTGTTTAATTCGGAATCATCATGAATATTGTTGAACGTGATAGAATCATAAGCCGGGTTGGGTAGGCAAATGTAAGAATTGTGAAATCTTGAATGCTTGACATGTGTTGAATGACTTGGTTTTATTGCTTTTGGATCAAATGTACCATTTGGCCGGGGAATGCCCCGAGGTATTTGTGTTTATTCACCGGGGAATGCCCCGACGTATCATGTTTGCGGAGGATGATCGTGATGAAGACCCGAGGCGTCGGGTAGGCGTCGGGTAAAGCATAGTCTAGGATTAGTTTAGAATAGGATTTACATTTTTGCATCTTTTTTTTTATTTTTGGACTGTATTAAATCGGACTGACATTATTTTGGTTTTTGAATTTCATTTGATTTGTTGTTTGTTTGATTTGTGTGTTTTGTTTGGTTTATACATTCATAGTGTTCAAATTATCCGATATGCTTCACCAAGCGACCGTGGTCAAACCACGGGATCGAGGGGTGCCTAACACCTTCCCCTCGATTAACAGAATTCCTTAGCTGGAATCTCTGTTCGCGGATCAGTTTTAGAGTCAAACTGTTTTGAAAAAGGATTTCCAAAGGTGACTTGGCACACCTAATTTATGTCAAGTGGCGACTCTGAATAAAAAAATGTAAATAATCCTTTTTCGAAACAAAAATTCTTCATTTTGTCACTTAATAACAAAAACCTTTTCGAAACTTAATCCATAATCTTTTGGAGTCAAAAAAGGGGTGTGACACTTACAATCCAAGCTAGTTCTACTGGACATCTTTCACCTTACCTAGCTTGAGGGGAGTGTTAATATTAATACAATCACATCACTAATCTCACTTAAGTGCCAACTCACACAGTTAGTTACTAGTTTATCAGGAAGTTAGTTATATTGTTCGAGTTAGTTAACAACCTACTGGCTGATCATCAGCTAATATGCACCCCTATATATTCATCTACTAAGTGTACTACTGGTCAGTTTTTTGATCAATGAGAATCATCTAATATTACACTAGTCAAGGCCTTCTTACTCTTCTTCATCTTCCTTCTTTTTCAATGCTCTTCATTTCTTCACTGTTACATTGATATCTCTCTGTTGTTACTCTGATTTACAACACAGACTTACTCCAAATTTAAGAAGGTAGAAAAGTTATTTTCATCGAAGATTCAAGAAAAGCAAATAATAGCAAAGTAAACAGATTATCTCTGCTTCAATGCATGCGCATCTTAAAGCAGTGTAGAAAATCCAAGTGAAGGAAACTAGGACAACTTCTAACAAAAGATAACAAAAAGACCAACAAATGCAAGGAGTCAAGAACAGAAGCTGAATCTTGGCAAAAG